>NW_024609628.1:17500-95000 GCF_018296145.1 Oncorhynchus tshawytscha | reverse complement strand
ATGTTAGCACAGCTGAAAACTGTTGTCCTGATTAAAGAAGCAATAAAACCGTCCTTCTTTAGACTAGTTGAGTATCTGGAGCGCATCAGTATTTGTGGGTTCAATTACAGGCTCAAAATGGCCAGAAACAAATAACTTTCTTCTGAAACTCGTCAGTCTATTCTTGTTCTGACAAATGAAGGCTATTCCATGCGAGAAATGGCCAAGAAACTGAAGATCTCGTACAACGCTGTGTACTACTCCCTTCACAGAACAGCGCAAACTGGCTCTAACCAGAATAGAAAGAGGAGTGGGAGGCCCCGGTGCACAACTGAGCAAGAGGACAAGTACATTAGAGTGTCTAGTTTGAGAGACAGACGCATCACAAGTCCTCAACTGGCAGCTTCATTAAATAGTACCCGCAAAACACCAGTCTCAACGTCAACAGTGAAGAGGCAACTCCGGGATGCTGGCCTTCTAGACAGAGTTACAAAGACAAAGCCATATCTCAGACTGGCCAATAAAAAGAAAAGATTAAGATGGGCAAAACAACAGACACTGGACAGAGATATGGCTTTTTCTTTGTAACTAACCAATAATTTATTGACGTTCTAAGAACAGAAAACCTCAGAAGAAAACATTCAAGGAACCATAATAAAACGTTCTCAGAACCTCCCTGCAACCTAAACATTCTCAGAACCTCCCTGCAGAACCTCCCTCCCTGCAACCTAAACATTCTCAGAACCTCCCTGCATCCTAAACAGAACCTTCTCAGAACCTCCCTGCATCCTAAACATTCTAAACAGAACCTCCCTGCATCCTAAACATTCTCAGAACATCCCTCATTCTCAGAACCTCCCTGCAACCTAAACATTCTCAGAACCTCCCTGCAACCTAAACGTTCTCAGAACCTCCCTGCAACCTAAACATTCTCAGAACCTCCCTGCATCCTAAACGTTCTCAGAACCTCCCTGCATCCTAAACATTCTCAGAACCTCCCTGCAACCTAAACATTTTAGTTCCCAGAACAGGCTAAATGTTCACTTCCTTCTCAGAATGATTCAAAAACGTTTAGTTTTACTGGTCAGGAAACGTATGGCTTCGTTCACAGAACTCTATCTCAGTATGTAAAATCATTTATTTAACTGGAGATCTGAGCAAAACAGTGCTCCTCTGTCTCAGTATGTATATATCTTAATTTAACTAGGCAAAACAGTGCTCCTCTGTCTCAGTATGTATATATCTTAATTTAACTAGGCAAAACAGTGCTCCTCTGTCTCAGCATGTATATATCTTTATTTAACTAGGCAACAGTGCTCCTCTGTCTCAGTATGTGAAGACCATGTATCTCTATTAATGAATTGAACCTTTATTTAACTAGGCAAGACAGCTAAGAACAAATTCTTATTGACATTGACTGCTTACACTGGCCAAACCCGGACGGCGCTGGGCCAATCACGGACCTACTGGGCCAATCACGGCCTACACCGGCCAAACCCGGACGGCGCTGGGCCAATCACGGCCTACACCGGCCAAACCCGGACGGCGCTGGGCCAATCACAGCCTACACCGGCCAAACCCGGACGGCGCTGGGCCAATCACGGCCTACACTGAACACATATCTGCTTAGGTATTAGTCATGCAAACACATGTCTTTTATTGTAGCAGAGTCAGTGAGATTTGAACCTATGATCTTGTGTTCTCTAACCATGGAATTAGTCCACTGGGCCACCAGGATGGAGCGAACATGCCATGTTTGTTCATGCATACAAAGCTGTTCATTTTGGTCTATTCAAACAGACCACATTTCAAAGGAAACGAGTACTATGAACATCAGGTGTAGCCAGTTAGTGGGCTTGGCAACACACCTGAACACACTTAACTAGAGGATAGAGAGAGTTTTGTTAATGCTGAGAACGGAATGTAGATGTCTTGAAATAACATTCTTAGAACGTTACTTGAACTTTAATGTTTTCTTGAGGTTTTAATGGAAAGTTCTCTTCATGTTCTGGGAACATGACTCAATAGAACTATGAGAAAACCTGCACAAAGTGATGCTGAAGTACTGAAATTCCCACAGTAGAACGTTGTTTTTTAGTGTTCTCTGAACTATTCCCCATGTCAAATCAGTTGGAGAACATTCCTAATACACATTAGATGCTATCTGGGCTCTCTTCCTCCCTCTCTCTCCTCTTCCTCCCTCTCTCTCCTCTTCCTCCCTCTCTCTCCTCTTCCTCCCTCTCTCTCTCTCCTCCCTCTCTCTCCTCTTCCTCCCTCCTCCTCCGCTGCTCATTAAAGTAATTAGTAACACCTCATGCTGAAACTCCTGCAGATTAAAGTTTAATTAGTAACACCTCATGCTGTGTGTGTTAGGGTTTAACTGTGTGTGTGTGTGTGTGTGTTAGGGTTTAATACCTGTGTGTGTGTGTGTTAGATGTGAGGGTTTAATACCGTGTGTGTGTGTGTGTGTGTTAGGGTTTGTGTGTGTGTGTTAGGGTTTAATACCGGTGTGTGTGTGTGTGTGTTAGGGTTTAATACCAGTGTGTGGTGTTTGTGTGTGTTAAATACCAGTGTGGCCTGGCCTGTATCCCGGGACTTCCCCACCAAGCTCCTTCCTGTTTCCCGAGAAAAATAATGACGGGTCCCGTGGACCAATAATATACCATTTCTATGCAACCATACAAAATGTGTGAATAGCTTCATGAATCAGACATATCAACTCTTCATTAACCAGACATATCAACTCTTCATTAACCAGACATATCAACTCTTCATTAACCAGACATATCAACTCTCCATTAACCAGACATATCAACTCTCTGGCTGCATTAACCAGACATATCAACTCTCTGGCTGCATTAACCAGACATATCAACTCTTCATTAACCAGACATATCAACTCTTCATTAACCAGACATATCAACTCTCCATTAACCAGACATATCACCTCTTCATTAACCAGACATATCAACTCTCTGGCTGCATTAACCAGACATATCAACTCTCTGGCTGCATTAACCAGACATATCAACTCTTCATTAACCAGACATATCAACTCTTCATTAACCAGACATATCAACTCTCCATTAACCAGACATATCAACTCTCCATTAACCAGACATATCAACTCTCTGGCTGCATTAACCAGACATATCACCTCTTCATCAACCAGACATATCAACTCTCCATTAACCAGACATATCAACTCTCTGGCTGCATTAACCAGACATATCACCTCTTCATCAACCAGACATATCAACTCTTCATTAACCAGACATATCAACTCTCCATTAACCAGACATATCAACTCTCCATTAACCAGACATATAACCTCTTCATCAACCAGACATATCAACTCTACACTAACCAGACATATCAACTCTTCATTAACCAGACATATCACCTCTTCATTAACCAGACATATCACCTCTTCATTAACCAGACATATCAACTCTGCATTAACCAGACATATCAACTCTTTATTAACCAGACATATCAACTCTCCACTAACCAGACATATCAACTCTCTGGCTGCATTAACCAGACATATCAACTCTGCATTAACCAGACATATCAACTCTTCATTAACCAGACATATCAACTCTCCATTAACCAGACATATCAACTCTCCACTAACCAGACATATCAACTCTTCATTAACCAGACATATCAACTCTCCACTAACCAGACATATCAACTCTCTGGCTGCATTAACCAGACATATCAACTCTCTGGCTGCATTAACCAGACATATCACCTCTTCATTAACCAGACATATCAACTCTCTGGCTGCATTAACCAGACATATCAACTCTCTGGCTGCATTAACCAGACATATCAACTCTTCATTAACCAGACATATCAACTCTCCATTAACCAGACATATCAACTCTCCATTAACCAGACATATCAACTCTCCATTAACCAGACATATCAACTCTTCATTAACCAGACATATCAACTCTCCATTAACCAGACATATCAACTCTTCATTAACCAGACATATCAACTCTCTGGCTGCATTAACCAGACATATCAACTCTTCATCAACCAGACATATCAACTCTTCATTAACCAGACATATCAACTCTCTGGCTGCATTAACCAGACATACCAACTCTTCATTAACCAGACATATCAACTCTTCATTAACCAGACATATCAACTCTTCATTAACCAGACATATCAACTCTCCATTAACCAGACATATCAACTCTTCATTAACCAGACATATCAACTCTCCATTAACCAGACATATCACCTCTTCATTAACCAGACATATCAACTCTCTGGCTGCATTAACCAGACATATCAACTCTCTGGCTGCATCAACCAGACATATCAACTCTCTGGCTGCATCAACCAGACATATCAACTCTTCATTAACCAGACATATCAACTCTCTGGCTGCATTAACCAGACATATCAACTCTCTGGCTGCATTAACCAGACATATCAACTCTTCATTAACCAGACATATCAACTCTCCATTAACCATACATATCACCTCTTCATTAACCAGACATATCAACTCTCTGGCTGCATTAACCAGACATATCAACTCTCTGGCTGCATCAACCAGACATATCAACTCTCTGGCTGCATCAACCAGACATATCAACTCTTCATTAACCAGACATATCAACTCTCTGGCTGCATTAACCAGACATATCAACTCTTCATTAACCAGACATATCAACTCTCCATTAACCCGACATATCAACTCTCCATTAACCAGACATATCAACTCTCCATTAACCAGACATATCAACTCTCCATTAACCAGACATATCAACTCTCCATTAACCAGACATATCAACTCTCCATTAACCAGACATATCAACTCTTCATTAACCAGACATATCAACTCTTCATTAACCAGACATATCAACTCTCTGGCTGCATTAACCAGACATATCAACTCTTCATTAACCAGACATATCAACTCTCTGGCTGCATTAACCAGACATATCAACTCTCTGGCTGCATTAACCAGACATATCAACTCTCTCATTAACCAGACATATCAACTCTTCATTAACCAGACATATCAACTCTTCATTAACCAGACATATCACCTCTTCATTAACCAGACATATCAACTCTCTGGCTGCATTAACCAGACATATCAACTCTTCATTAACCAGACATATCAACTCTCTGGCTGCATTAACCAGACATATCAACTCTTCATTAACCAGACATATCAACTCTTCATTAACCAGACATATCAACTCTTCATTAACCAGACATATCAACTCTCCATTAACCAGACATATCAACTCTCTGGCTGCATTAACCAGACATATCAACTCTCCACTAACCAGACATATCAACTCTCCATTAACCAGACATATCAACTCTCTGGCTGCATTAACCAGACATATCAACTCTCCATTAACCAGACATATCAACTCTTCATTAACCAGACATATCAACTCTTCATTAACCAGACATATCAACTCTCTGGCTGCATTAACCAGACATATCAACTCTCTGGCTGCATTAACCAGACATATCAACTCTCTGGCTGCATTAACCAGACATATCAACTCTCTGGCTGCATTAACCAGACATATCAACTCTCTGGCTGCATTAACCAGACATATCAACTCTTCATTAACCAGACATATCAACTCTTCATTAACCAGACATATCACCTCTATCATCATTAACCAGACATATCAACTCTCTGGCTGAATTAACCAGACATATCAACTCTTCATTAACCAGACATATCAACTCTCTGGCTGCATTAACCAGACATATCAACTCTTCATTAACCAGACATATCAGCTCTCCATTAACCAGACATATCAACTCTCTGGCTGCATTAACCAGACATATCAACTCTCCACTAACCAGACATATCAACTCTCCATTAACCAGACATATCAACTCTCCATTAACCAGACATATCAACTCTCTGGCTGCATTAACCAGACATATCAACTCTCCACTAACCAGACATATCAACTCTCCATTAACCAGACATATCAACTCTTCATTAACCAGACATATCAACTCTCTGGCTGCATTAACCAGACATATCAACTCTGCATTAACCAGACATATCAACTCTTCATTAACCAGACATATCAACTCTTCATTAACCAGACATATCAACTCTTCATTAACCAGACATATCAACTCTTCATTAACCAGACATATCAACTCTCTGGCTGCATTAACCAGACATATCAACTCTTCATTAACCAGACATATCAACTCTCTGGCTGCATTAACCAGACATATCAACTCTCCATTAACCAGACATATCAACTCTTCATTAACCAGACATATCACTCTTTCATTAACCAGACATATCAACTCTCCATTAACCAGACATATCAACTCTCCATTAACCAGACATATCAACTCTTCATTAACCAGACATATCACCTCTTCATTAACCAGACATATCAACTCTCTGGCTGCATTAACCAGACATATCAACTCTTCATTAACCAGACATATCACCTTATCATTAACCAGACATATCAACTCTCCATTAACCAGACATATCAACTCTTCATTAACCAGACATATCAACTCTTCATTAACCAGACATATCAGCTCTTCATTAACCAGACATATCACCTCTTCATTAACCAGACATATCAACTCTCTGGCTGCATTAACCAGACATATCAACTCTTCATTAACCAGACATATCAACTCTTCATTAACCAGACATATCAACTCTCTGGCTGCATTAACCAGACATATCAACTCTCTGGCTGCATTAACCAGACATATCAACTCTCCATTAACCAGACATATCAACTCTCCATTAACCAGACATATCAATTCTTTATTAACCAGACATATCAACTCTTCATTAACCAGACATATCAACTCTCCATTAACCAGACATATCAACTCTTCATTAACCAGACATATCAACTCTTCATTAACCAGACATATCAACTCTTCATTAACCAGACATATCAACTCTTCATTAACCAGACATATCAACTCTTCATTAACCAGACATATCAACTCTTCATTAACCAGACATATCAACTCTCTGGCTGCATTAACCAGACATATCAACTCTTCATTAACCAGACATATCAACTCTTCATTAACCAGACATATCAACTCTCTGGCTGCATTAACCAGACATATCAACTCTCTGGCTGCATTAACCAGACATATCAACTCTCCATTAACCAGACATATCAACTCTCCATTAACCAGACATATCAACTCTTCATTAACCAGACATATCAACTCTCCATGAATCAGACATATCAACTCTCCATTAACCAGACATATCAACTCTTCATTAACCAGACATATCAACTCTTCATTAACCAGACATATCAACTCTTCATTAACCAGACATATCAACTCTCCATTAACCAGACATATCAACTCTCCATTAACCAGACATATCAACTCTTCATTAACCAGACATATCAACTCTCCATTAACCAGACATATCAACTCTCCATTAACCAGACATATCAACTCTCCATTAACCAGACATATCAACTCTTCATTAACCAGACATATCAACTCTTCATTAACCAGACATATCAACTCTCCATTAACCAGACATATCAACTCTCCATTAACCAGACATATCAACTCTTCATTAACCAGACATATCAACTCTCTGGCTGCATTAACCAGACATATCAACTCTCCATTAACCAGACATATCAACTCTTCATTAACCAGACATATCACCTCTTCATTAACCAGACATATCAACTCTCCATTAACCAGACATATCAACTCTCATTAACCAGACATATCAACTCTTCATTAACCAGACATATCAACTCTCTGGCTGCATTAACCAGACATATCAACTCTTCATTAACCAGACATATCAACTCTTCATTAACCAGACATATCAACTCTCTGGCTGCATTAACCAGACATATCAACTCTCTGGCTGCATTAACCAGACATATCAACTCTGGCTGCATTAACCAGACATATCAACTCTTGCATTAACCAGACATATCAACTCTCTGGCTGCATTAACCAGACATATCAACTCTTCATTAACCAGACATATCAACTCTTCATTAACCAGACATATCACCTCTTCATTAACCAGACATATCAACTCTCTGGCTGAATTAACCAGACATATCAACTCTTCATTAACCAGACATATCAACTCTCTGGCTGCATTAACCAGACATATCAACTCTTCATTAACCAGACATATCAACTCTCCATTAACCAGACATATCAACTCTCTGGCTGCATTAACCAGACATATCAACTCTCCATTAACCAGACATATCAACTCTCCATTAACCAGACATATCAACTCTTCATTAACCAGACATATCAACTCTCTGGCTGCATTAACCAGACATATCAACTCTTCATTAACCAGACATATCAACTCTCCATTAACCAGACATATCAACTCTCTGGCTGCATTAACCAGACATATCAACTCTTCATTAACCAGACATATCAACTCTCTGGCTGCATTAACCAGACATATCAACTCTTCATTAACCAGACATATCAACTCTCCATTAACCAGACATATCAACTCTCTTGCATTAACCAGACATATCAACTCTTCATTAACCAGACATATCAACTCTCTGGCTGCATTAACCAGACATATCAACTCTTCATTAACCAGACATATCAACTCTTCATTAACCAGACATATCAACTCTTCATTAACCAGACATATCAGCTCTCCATTAACCAGACATATCAACTCTCTGGCTGCATTAACCAGACATATCAACTCTCCATTAACCAGACATATCAACTCTCCATTAACCAGACATATCAACTCTCTGGCTGCATTAACCAGACATATCAACTCTCCATTAACCAGACATATCAACTCTTCATTAACCAGACATATCAACTCTTCATTAACCAGACATATCAACTCTCTGGCTGCATTAACCAGACATATCAACTCTCTGGCATTAACCAGACATATCAACTCTCTGGCTGCATTAACCAGACATATCAACTCTCTGGCTGCATTAACCAGACATATCAACTCTCTGGCTGCATTAACCAGACATATCAACTCTTCATTAACCAGACATATCAACTCTTCATTAACCAGACATATCAACTCTTCATTAACCAGACATATCAACTCTCTGGCTGAATTAACCAGACATATCAACTCTTCATTAACCAGACATATCAACTCTCTGGCTGCATTAACCAGACATATCAACTCTTCATTAACCAGACATATCAACTCTCCATTAACCAGACATATCAACTCTCTGGCTGCATTAACCAGACATATCAACTCTCCATTAACCAGACATATCAACTCTCCATTAACCAGACATATCAACTCTCCATTAACCAGACATATCAACTCTCTGGCTGCATTAACCAGACATATCAACTCTCCATTAACCAGACATATCAACTCTTCATTAACCAGACATATCAACTCTCTGGCTGCATTAACCAGACATATCAACTCTTCATTAACCAGACATATCAACTCTTCATTAACCAGACATATCAACTCTTCATTAACCAGACATATCAACTCTTCATTAACCAGACATATCAACTCTTCATTAACCAGACATATCAACTCTCTGGCTGCATTAACCAGACATATCAACTCTTCATTAACCAGACATATCAACTCTCTGGCTGCATTAACCAGACATATCAACTCTCCATTAACCAGACATATCAACTCTTCATTAACCAGACATATCAACTCTTCATTAACCAGACATATCAACTCTCCATTAACCAGACATATCAACTCTCCATTAACCAGACATATCAACTCTTCATTAACCAGACATATCAACTCTTCATTAACCAGACATATCAACTCTCCATTAACCAGACATATCAACTCTCCATTAACCAGACATATCAACTCTTCATTAACCAGACATATCAACTCTTCATTAACCAGACATATCAACTCTTCATTAACCAGACATATCAACTCTCCATTAACCAGACATATCAACTCTCCATTAACCAGACATATCAACTCTTCATTAACCAGACATATCAACTCTCCATTAACCAGACATATCAACTCTCCATTAACCAGACATATCAACTCTCCATTAACCAGACATATCAACTCTTCATTAACCAGACATATCAACTCTCCATTAACCAGACATATCAACTCTCCATTAACCAGACATATCAACTCTTCATTAACCAGACATATCAACTCTCTGGCTGCATTAACCAGACATATCAACTCTCCATTAACCAGACATATCAACTCTTCATTAACCAGACATATCAACTCTTCATTAACCAGACATATCAACTCTCCATTAACCAGACATATCAACTCTCCATTAACCAGACATATCAACTCTTCATTAACCAGACATATCAACTCTCTGGCTGCATTAACCAGACATATCAACTCTTCATTAACCAGACATATCAACTCTTCATTAACCAGACATATCAACTCTCTGGCTGCATTAACCAGACATATCAACTCTCTGGCTGCATTAACCAGACATATCAACTCTCTGGCTGCATTAACCAGACATATCAACTCTCTGGCTGCATTAACCAGACATATCAACTCTCTGGCTGCATTAACCAGACATATCAACTCTTCATTAACCAGACATATCAACTCTTCATTAACCAGACATATCAACTCTTCATTAACCAGACATATCAACTCTCTGGCTGAATTAACCAGACATATCAACTCTTCATTAACCAGACATATCAACTCTCTGGCTGCATTAACCAGACATATCAACTCTTCATTAACCAGACATATCAACTCTCCATTAACCAGACATATCAACTCTCCATTAACCAGACATATCAACTCTCCATTAACCAGACATATCAACTCTCTGGCTGCATTAACCAGACATATCACCTCTCCATTAACCAGACATATCAACTCTCTGGCTGCATTAACCAGACATATCAACTCTCCATTAACCAGACATATCAACTCTCCATTAACCAGACATATCAACTCTCCATTAACCAGACATATCAACTCTCTGGCTGCATTAACCAGACATATCAACTCTTCATTAACCAGACATATCAACTCTTCATTAACCAGACATATCAACTCTTCATTAACCAGACATATCAACTCTTCATTAACCAGACATTTCAACTCTTCATTAACCAGACATATCAACTCTCTGGCTGCATTAACCAGACATATCAACTCTTCATTAACCAGACATATCAACTCTCTGGCTGCATTAACCAGACATATCAACTCTCCATTAACCAGACATATCAACTCTTCATTAACCAGACATATCACCTCTTCATTAACCAGACATATCAACTCTCCATTAACCAGACATATCAACTCTTCATTAACCAGACATATCAACTCTCTGGCTGCATTAACCAGACATATCAACTCTCATTAACCAGACATATCAACTCTTCATTAACCAGACATATCAACTCTCATTAACCAGACATATCAACTCTTCATTAACCAGACATATCAACTCTTCATTAACCAGACATATCAACTCTCTGGCTGCATTAACCAGACATATCAACTCTCCATTAACCAGACATATCAACTCTTCATTAACCAGACATATCAACTCTTCATTAACCAGACATATCAACTCTCCATTAACCAGACATATCAACTCTTCATTAACCAGACATATCAACTCTCTCATTAACCAGACATATCAACTCTTCATTAACCAGACATATCAACTCTCTGGCTGCATTAACCAGACATATCAACTCTTCATTAACCAGACATATCAACTCTTCATTAACCAGACATATCAACTCTCCATTAACCAGACATATCAACTCTCCATTAACCAGACATATCAACTCTTTATTAACCAGACATATCAGCTCTTCATTAACCAGACATATCAACTCTCTGGCTGCATTAACCAGACATATCAACTCTCTGGCTGCATTAACCAGACATATCAACTCTCCATTAACCAGACATATCAACTCTTCATTAACCAGACATATCAACTCTCTGGCTGCATTAACCAGACATATCAACTCTCTGGCTGAATTAACCAGACATATCAACTCTCCATTAACCAGACATATCAACTCTCCATTAACCAGACATATCAACTCTTCATTAACCAGACATATCAACTCTCCATGAACCAGACATATCAACTCTCCATTAACCAGACATATCAACTCTTCATTAACCAGACATATCAACTCTTCATTAACCAGACATATCAACTCTTCATTAACCAGACATATCAACTCTTCATTAACCAGACATATCAACTCTTCATTAACCAGACATATCAACTCTTCATTAACCAGACATATCAACTCTCTGGCATTAACCAGACATATCAACTCTTCATTAACCAGACATATCAACTCTTCATTAACCAGACATATCAACTCTCTGGCTGCATTAACCAGACATATCAACTCTCTGGCATTAACCAGACATATCAACTCTCCATTAACCAGACATATCAACTCTTCATTAACCAGACATATCAACTCTTCATTAACCAGACATATCAACTCTCCATTAACCAGACATATCAACTCTTTATTAACCAGACATATCAACTCTTCATTAACCAGACATATCAACTCTTCATTAACCAGACATATCAACTCTTCATTAACCAGACATATCAACTCTTCATTAACCAGACATATCAACTCTCCATTAACCAGACATATCAACTCTCCATTAACCAGACATATCAACTCTTCATTAACCAGACATATCAACTCTCCATTAACCAGACATATCAACTCTCCATTAACCAGACATATCAACTCTCCATTAACCAGACATATCAACTCTTCATTAACCAGACATATCACCTCTTCATTAACCAGACATATCAACTCTTCACTAACCAGACATATCAACTCTTCATTAACCAGACATATCAACTCTTCATTAACCAGACATATCAACTCTCTGGCTGCATTAACCAGACATATCAACTCTTCATTAACCAGACATATCAACTCTTCATTAACCAGACATATCAACTCTCCATTAACCAGACATATCAACTCTCCATTAACCAGACATATCAACTCTCCATTAACCAGACATATCAACTCTTCATTAACCAGACATATCAACTCTCTGGCTGCATTAACCAGACATATCAACTCTTCATTAACCAGACATATCAACTCTTCATTAACCAGACATATCAACTCTCTGGCTCATTATTAACATTAACCAGACATATCAACTCTCTGGCTGCATTAACCAGACATATCAACTCTCCATTAACCAGACATATCAACTCTCCATTAACCAGACATATCAACTCTCCATTAACCAGACATATCAACTCTCCATTAACCAGACATATCAACTCTTCATTAACCAGACATATCAACTCTTCATTAACCAGACATATCAACTCTTCATTAACCAGACATATCAACTCTCCATTAACCAGACATATCAACTCTTCATTAACCAGACATATCAACTCTTCATTAACCAGACATATCAACTCTCCATTAACCAGACATATCAACTCTCCATTAACCAGACATATCAACTCTTCATTAACCAGACATATCAACTCTTCATTAACCAGACATATCAACTCTTCATTAACCAGACATATCAACTCTCCATTAACCAGACATATCAACTCTTCATTAACCAGACATATCAACTCTTCATTAACCAGACATATCAACTCTCTTCATTAACCAGACATATCAACTCTCCATTAACCAGACATATCAACTCTTCATTAACCAGACATATCACCTCTTCATTAACCAGACATATCAACTCTCCATTAACCAGACATATCAACTCTTCATTAACCAGACATATCAACTCTCCATTAACCAGACATATCAACTCTTCATTAACCAGACATATCAACTCTTCATTAACCAGACATATCAACTCTTCATTAACCAGACATATCAACTCTCCATTAACCAGACATATCAACTCTTCATTAACCAGACATATCAACTCTCTGGCTGCATTAACCAGACATATCAACTCTGCATTAACCAGACATATCAACTCTTCATTAACCAGACATATCAACTCTTCATTAACCAGACATATCAACTCTTCATTAACCAGACATATCAACTCTTCATTAACCAGACATATCAACTCTCTGGCTGCATTAACCAGACATATCAACTCTTCATTAACCAGACATATCAACTCTCTGGCTGCATTAACCAGACATATCAACTCTCCATTAACCAGACATATCAACTCTTCATTAACCAGACATATCACCTCTTCATTAACCAGACATATCAACTCTCCATTAACCAGACATATCAACTCTTCATTAACCAGACATATCAACTCTTCATTAACCAGACATATCAGCTCTTCATTAACCAGACATATCACCTCTTCATTAACCAGACATATCAACTCTCTGGCTGCATTAACCAGACATATCAACTCTTCATTAACCAGACATATCACCTCTTCATTAACCAGACATATCAACTCTTCATTAACCAGACATATCAACTCTTCATTAACCAGACATATCAACTCTTCATTAACCAGACATATCAACTCTTCATTAACCAGACATATCAACTCTTCATTAACCAGACATATCAACTCTCCTGCATTAACCAGACATATCAACTCTCCATTAACCAGACATATCAACTCTTCATTAACCAGACATATCAACTCTCTGGCTGCATTAACCAGACATATCAACTCTCTTCATTAACCAGACATATCAACTCTCCATTAACCAGACATATCAACTCTTCATTAACCAGACATATCAACTCTCCATTAACCAGACATATCAACTCTCCATTAACCAGACATATCAACTCTCCATTAACCAGACATATCAACTCTTCATTAACCAGACATATCAACTCTTCATTAACCAGACATATCAACTCTTCATTAACCAGACATATCAACTCTCTTAACCAGACATATCAACTCTATTAACCAGACATATCAACTCTTCATTAACCAGACATATCAACTCTCCATTAACCAGACATATCAACTTTCATTAACCAGACATATCAACTCTTCATTAACCAGACATATCAACTCTTCACTAACCAGACATATCAACTCTTCATTAACCAGACATATCAACTCTTCATTAACCAGACATATCAACTCTCTGGCTGCATTAACCAGACATATCAACTCTCCATTAACCAGACATATCAACTCTTCATTAACCAGACATATCACCTCTTCATTAACCAGACATATCAACTCTTCATTAACAGAACATAAAGTGCATTCCGAAAGTATTCAGACCCCTTTCCTTTTTTCATATTTTGTTACGTTACAGTCTTATTCTAAAATGGATTAAATCGTTTTCCCTCATCAATCTACACACAATACCCCATAATGACAAAGCAAAAACAGGTTTGAAAAAGAAAGAAGTTTGTATCCACCAAGACTCTTCCTTTGGCCGCCCGGCCATACTGAGCAATCGGGGGAGAGGGGCCTTGGTCAGGAAGGTGACCAAGAACCTGATGGTCACTCTGACAGAGCTCTAGAGTTCCTCTGTGGAGATGGGAGAACCTTCCAGAAGGACAACTGCCTCAGCAGCATTCCACCAATCAGGCCTTTATGGTAGAGTGGCCAGACGGAAGCCACTCCTCAGTAAAAGGCACATGGCAGCCCACTTGGAGTTTGCCAAAAGACACCTAAAGGACTAACCATGAGAAACAAGATTCTCTGGTCTGATGAAATCAAAATTTAACTCTTTGGCCTGAATGCCAAGCGTCACGTCTGAAGGAAACCTGGCACCGTCCCTACGGTGAAGCATGGTGGTGGCGGCAACATGCGGTGGACATGTTTTTCAGTGGCAGGGACCGGGAGACTAGTCAGGATCAAGGGAAAGATGAAGGGAGCAAAATACAGTGAGATCCTTGAAGAAAACCTGCTCCAGAGCACTCAGGACCTCAGACTGGGGGTTCACTTTCCAACAGGACAACGACCCTAATTACACAGCCAAGACAACACAGGAGCGGCTTTGGGACAAGTCTCTGAATGTCCGTGAGTGGCCCAGCCAGAACCCGGACATGAACCCAATCGAACATCTTTGGAGAGACCTGAAAATAGCTGTGCAGCGACGCTCCCCATCCAACCTGACAGAGAAGGAGAAACTCCCCAGATACAGGTGTGCCAAGCTGGCAGCGTCATACCCAAGAAGACTCTAGAGTAGGAGTATCTCCCCAGATACAGGTGTGCCAAGCTGGTAGCGTCATACCCAAGAAGACTCTAGAGTAGGAGAATCTCCCCAGATACAGGTGTGCCAAGCTGACAGAGTAGGAGAAACACCCCAGATACAGGTGTGCCAACCTGACAGAGTAGGAGAAACACCCCAGATACAGGTGTGCCAACCTGACAGAGTAAGAGAAAGGTGTGCCAAGCCAGAGTAGGAGAAACCAGATACAGGTGTGCCAACCCAGATGAAGCTGAGAGTAGGAGAAACCAAACAGGTGTGCAAGCTGACAGAGTAGGAGAAACCAGATACAGGTGTGCCAAGCTGACAGAGTAGGAGAAACAGGGTGTGCCAACCTGACAGAGTAGGAGAAACCAGAAAGGTGTGCCAAGCCAGAGTAGGAGAAACCAGATACAGGTGTGCCAACCTGACAGAGTAGGAGAAACCAGATACAGGTGTGCCAAGCTGACAGAGTAGGAGAAACCAGATACAGGTGTGCCAAGCTGACAGAGTAGGAGAAACCAGATACAGGTGTGCCAAGCTGACAGAGTAGGAGAAACCAGATACAGGTGTGCCAAGCTGACAGAGTAGGAGAAACCAGATACAGGTGTGCCAAGCTGACAGAGTAGGAGAAACCAGATACAGGTGTGCCAAGCTGACAGAGTAGGAGAAACCAGATACAGGTGTGCCAAGCTGACAGAGTAGGAGAAACCAGATACAGGTGTGCCAAGCTGGTAGGTTAAAGGGTCTGAATACTTACGTGATATTTCAATTTTCTTTAAATAAATTTGCAAAAATGTCGGAAAAAAAAACTACTTTTTCTTTGTCATTATGGGGTATTGTGTGTAGATTGTTGAGGTAAAAAAATCAATGTAATACATTATAGAATAAGTCTTTAACGTAACAAAATGACTAGGGGTCTGAATACATTCCAAATGCACTGTATCAACTCTCTGGCTGCATGGCCCGGACATGTGTCCTAACCCTAACCTTGTTGACCCCTAGGTCTAATCTGGTCCTCTCCTAGTGAGGGTTATTAACCCACGGTGTCTCCACCTGTCTGATGTGTCTGTTGACCCCTAGGTCTAATCTGGTCCTCTCCTAGTGAGGGTTATTAACCCACGGTGTCTCACCTGTTTTATGTGTCTGTTGACCCCTAGGTCTAATCTGGTCCTCTCCTAGTGAGGGTTATTAACCCACGGTGTCTCACCTGTCTTATGTGTCTGTTGTGGCTGAGTGAGGGTTATTAACCCACGTGTCTCCACCTGTCTGATGTGTCCCCCTAGGTCTAATCTGGTCCTGTGATTATTAACTGTCTCACCTGTCTTATGTGTCTGAACTCCCTAGGTCTAATTGGTCTCTCCTAGGGTTATTAACCCAACCTGTCTTATGTGTCTGTGACCCCTCTAATCTGGTCCTCTCCTAGTGAGGGTTATTAACCCAACCCATGTGTCTCTGCTGTCTCTGGTCCTCTCCTACCCATTGTCTCCACCTGTCTGATGTGTCTGTTGACCCCTAGGTCTAATCTGGTCTAGTGAGGGTTATTAACCCACGGTGGTCTGATGTCTGTGACTCTAATCTGGTCCTCTGCTAGTGAGGGTTATTAACCCACGGTGTCTCCACCTGTCTGATGTGTCTGTTGACCCCTAGGTCTAATCTGGTCCTCTCCTAGTGAGGGTTATTAACCCACGGTGTCTCACCTGTCCGATGTGTCTGTGTGGCTGAGGGCGTGTCTGTTGACCCCTTCGGTCCTGTGATTGGCTCATTAGAACTCCCCTGTCGTCTGATTGGCTGTGAGGCCGAAAGTCCAGCATGCTCTGGGAGAACCTCGCCATCACATTGACTCCATTTCCATGACGATGACCCTCGCCAACCCGGCCCAACTCTGCTGTTAACCCATTGGCCACCGGCGAGGATTCTGTGGGGTCTGATTCGTTGCACTCGTAGTATAAGTCGTCAGACGACGTGTTATTGGCTGTCTGGTCACATAGCGCCGTGGTGCTGCCATTATCGTCATGACTACTGCTGCCCCGCCTCCCCTCTAGCCCCTCCTCCAGCCACTCCTCCTCCTCGAGCCACTCCTCCTCCTCCTCTTTCTCGTCTCTCTGCCCATGGCGGGACTTGGTATCCATCAGTGTTTCCGATTGGCTGATGGAGGCAGGTGGTGTCCCTGATTGGCTTTCAGTCCTGGGGACCAGGCTGACCTGTGGTTGGCCAGACTGGTGAGAATGGGCAGGGCTAATGAGGAGCTGCAGGGTGCGAGGTTTAGGGACTGGAGGGGCGGAGGGGTTTATGTATCAGGTGTATTAGGGTTCTGTGTATCAGGCGTATCAGGGTTCTGTGTATCAGGGTTCTGTGTATCAGGCGTATCAGGGTTCTGTGTATCAGGTGTATCAGGGTTCTGTGTATCAGGGTTCTGTGTATCAGGCGTATCAGGGTTCTGTGTATCAGGCGTATCAGGGTTCTGTGTATCAGGGTTCTGTGTATCAGGCGTGTGTTTGTCGTGCTGTGTATTCCGTAGAGTAGCAGTCTCAGGTAGAGGTTTCTCAGGTAGGCTGAAGGGAGAGCTGAACCTGATGGCCTGGCTGGTCTCAAACTGTTGACTTCTCTGGAGGTGGACCTGTTAACAGTCAGAAACATTATCAGTCAGGTCCTACACATGTTACATGTGTTAGAGAAAGGGTGAGGAGAGAGGGTTAGGGTGAGGAGAGAGGGTGAGGGTGAGGAGAGAGGGTGAGGGTGAGGAGAGAGGGTTAGGGTGAGGAGAGAGGGTTAGGGTGAGGAGAGAGGGTTAGGGTGAGGAGAGAGGGTGAGGGTGAGGAGAGAGGGTTAGGGTGAGGAGAGAGGGTTAGGGTGAGGAGAGAGGGTTAGGGTGAGGAGAGAGGGTTAGGGTGAGGAGAGGGTTAGGGTGAGGGGAGAGGGTTAGGGTGAGAGGGTTAGGGTGAGGAGAGAGGGTGAGGGTGAGGAGAGAGGGTTAGGGTGAGGAGAGAGGGTTAGGGTGAGGAGAGAGGGTTAGGGTGAGGAGAGAGGGGTTAGGGTGAGGAGAGAGGGTTAGGGTGAGGAGAGGGGTAGGGAGGGTGAGGAGAGAGGGTTAGGGTGAGGAGAGAGGGTTAGGGTGAGGAGAGAGGGTTAGGGTGAGGAGAGAGGGTGAGGGTGAGGGTGAGGAGAGAGGGTGAGGGTGAGAGGAGAGGGGTTAGGGTGAGGAGAGAGGGTTAGGGTGAGGAGAGAGGGTTAGGGTGAGGAGAGAGGGTGAGAGAGAGAGGGTTAGGGTGAGGAGAGAGGGTTAGGGTGAGAGAGAGGGTTAGGGTGAGGAGAGAGGGTTAGGGTGAGGAGAAAGGGTTAGGGTGAGGAGAGAGGGTGAGGAGAGAGGGTTAGGGTTAGGGTGAGGAGAGAGGGTTAGGGTGAGGAGAGAGGGGTTAGGGTGAGGAGAGAGGGTGAGGGTGAGGAGAGAGGGTTAGGAGAAAGGGTTAGGAGAGGAGAAAGGGTTAGGGTGAGGAGAGAGGGTTAGGAGAGGAGGGAGGGTGAGGGTGAGGAGAGAGGGTGAGGGTGAGAGAGGGTGAGGGTGAGGAGAGAGGGTTAGGGTGAGGAGAGAGGGTTAGGGGAAGAGAAAGGGTTAGGGTGAGGAGAAAGGGTTAGGGTGAGGAGAGAGGGTGAGGAGAAAGGGTTAGGGGAAAGGGGAACAGTAGAGAGTAACAAACCTGTTGGGGGCGGGACGCGTCTCTCACGTTGATGAAGCCAATCACGTCGCGGGGGGGGTCTGGCTCCGGCCAGGTGGGCAGGTATGGGATCAGGTACGCCTTCTCCAGATTGGCTAGTCCTGGGTGGAGGGGCGGGGCCTCCACTGGCTCTCTGGCAGGCTTTAGAACCCGTCCCAGTGGATTTTGGGTAGTGGAGTTCTTGTTGCTAGAGTCGTTAGCAGAGCTAGCTGGGCTAGCATTGTTAGCTTTAGCCTGTGACGTAACTAGGGCATATTTAGGGTTGATTAGTTTCCTAGCAACGGCTGCGGAGACCGGGGCGGGGGTGGCGATGGGGGTGAGGTCAGGGATAGGCTCCTCCTCCAGCGGAACCTTGGCGAGGGACACACCCCTAGAGGTCATGTAGAGGTCACGGAACTGTTTGTCGAACGTCTCAACTGCCTGACCGCTCAGAACCGTGATCAGGTTCCGGTCCAGACGAGACGCCGACCACGTGAAGCTGAGGAGAGAGAACATACAGGGTCAGGGGTCAGGGTACCTGTATGATCCAGTCATGGCTCTGTCTACCAGCATGCATCTCTGACTGAGAGGGTCAGGGGTCAGGGTCAGGGTCTACCTGCATCTCTGACTGAGAGGGTCAGAGGTCAGGGTCCTGTAGTCACAGCTCTGTCTCTGTCTACCAGCATGTATCTCTGACTGAGAGGGTCAGCTCTGTCTCCGTCTATCAGGTATCTCTGACTGAGAGGGTCAGAGGTCAGGGTACCTGTATGATCCAGTCAGCTCTGTCTCCGTCTATCAGCATGTATCTCTGACTGAGAGGGTCAGAGGTCAGGGTACCTGTTTGATCCAGTCACGTCTCTGTCTATCAGCATGTATCTCTGACTGAGAGGGTCAGAGGTCAGGGTACCTGTATGATCCAGTCAGCTCTGTCTCCGTCTATCAGCATGTATCTCTGACTGAGAGGGTCAGAGGTCAGGGTACCTGTATGATCCAGTCACAGCTCTGTCTCCGTCTATCAGCATGTATCTCTGACTGAGAGGGTCAGAGGTCAGGGTACCTGTTTGATCCAGTCACAGCTCTGTCTCCGTCTATCAGCATGTATCTCTGACTGAGAGGGTCAGAGGTCAGGGTACCTGTATGATCCAGTCACAGCTCTGTCTCCGTCTATCAGCATGTATCTCTGACTGAGAGGGTCAGAGGTCAGGGTACCTGTATGATCCAGTCACAGCTCTGTCTCCGTCTATCAGCATGTATCTCTGACTGAGAGAACCTCGGACCTTCTGAGCCAGTCACAGTGTGTCTCCCTTCACTATCATCTGACTGACACGGTCAGGTTCTAGAGGACAGAGAACACACAGCTCTGTCACAGCATGTATCTCTGACTGACAGAACCTCGGACCATTTAACACGCATGTACACACACACACACACACACACACACACAGAGACACACACACACACACACACACACACACACACACACACACACACACACACACACACACACACACGAATCCGTGTTATTATAACCTGTTGCAGAACACAGTTAACAGCCACCCTGCAGTTCCACTGAAAACCAGATAATTACAAAGTATTACATATTACATGACACTGGGGAGAAAATAATTACTATATCAAAACATATATATATATAAAACATTATTTAATACGACGACACAAAACCTTTAAAAAATAAACCTGCAGTATTCTGAAACTTAAGTCTGGTGTGTGTGTGTGGTGTTAGTCTCTCTAATAAGGGTGTGG
This sequence comes from Oncorhynchus tshawytscha, assembly GCF_018296145.1. Classification (NCBI taxonomy): domain Eukaryota; kingdom Metazoa; phylum Chordata; class Actinopteri; order Salmoniformes; family Salmonidae; genus Oncorhynchus; species Oncorhynchus tshawytscha. The sequence goes on along the minus strand of NW_024609628.1, from coordinate 73,390 downwards.
CGTTAGGAGGAGCAATGCCTCTTGGGTAATATTGCTTTACCAAAGGAAAATGTCCCCAGTGCAGTAAAACTAGAGATGGAGGGATAGGCGTGGGGGTGGGAGAAAATGGGGAGGGGGAGAAGAGAACAGTGGAGAGAGAGAAGGGGGAGGGAGAGAGAAGAGAACAGCAGAGAGAGAGAAGGGGGAGAGAGAGAGAGAGGAGGGGGGGGGAGGGAGAGAGAAGGGGAGGGAGAGAGAAGGGGAGGGAGAGAGAAGAGAACAGTGGAGAGAGAGAAGGGGTGGAGAGAGAGAAGGGGGAGGGAGAGAGAAGAGAACAGTGGAGAGAGAGAAGGGAGGAGAGAGAAGAGAGAGAGAGGGGGAGGGAGAGAAGGGGGGAGGGAGAGAGAAGAGAACAGCAGAGAGAGAGAGGGAGAGAAACAGGGAGAGAGAGAAGGGAGGGAGAGAGGAGAGAGAACAGCGGAGAGAGAGAAGGGGGAGGGAACAGGGGAGAGAGAGAGAGGGAGGGAACAGCGGAGAGAGAGAAGGGGGAGGGAGAGGGAACAGAGAGAGAGAAGGGGGAGGGAGAGGGAACAGCGGAGAGAGAAGGGGAGGGAGAGGGAACAGAGAGAGAGAAGGGGAGGGAGGGAACAGGGAGAGAGAAGGGGGAGGGAGAGGGAACAGGGAGAGAGAGAAGGGGGAGGGAGGGAACAGAGGAGAGAGAGAAGAAGGGAGAGGGAACAGCGGAGAGAGAAGGGGAGGGAGAGGAACAGGGAGAGAGAGAAGGGGGAGAGAGGGAACAGGGAGAGAGAGAGAGGGGAGGGAGAGGAACAGCGGAGAGAGGGGAAGGGGGAGAGAGAGAAGGGGGAGGGAGAGAGAGCGGAGAGAGAGAAGGGGAGAGAGAGAAAACAGCGGAGGAGAGAGGGGGGAGGGAGAGAGAAGAGAACAGAGGAGAGAGAGAGAAGGGGGAGGGAGGAGAGAGAGAAGAGAGGAGAGAGAGAACAGAGGAGAGAGAGAAGGGGGAGGGAGAGAGAAGAGAACAGAGGAGAGAGAGAGAGGGGGAGGAGAGAGAGAGGAGAGAGAGAAGGGGAGGGAGAGGGAACAGAGGAGAGAGAGAGAAGAGAAGGGGAGGGAGAGGAACAGCGGAGAGAGAGAAGGGGAGAGGGAGAGAGAACAGAGGAGAGAGAGGGGGAGGAGGAGAACAGGAGAGAGAGAAGGGGGAGGGAGAGAGAGCGTGGAGAGAGAGAAGGGGAGGGAGAGGGGAGAGAGAGAAGGGGGAGGGAGAGAGAACAGCGGAGAGAGAGAAGGGGGGAGAGAGAACAGGGAGAGAGAGAAGGGGGAGGGAGAGAGAACAGCGGAGAGAGAGAAGGGGGAGGGAGAGAGAACAGCGGAGAGAGAGAAGGGGGAGGGAGAGAGAACAGCGGAGAGAGAGAAGCTCTGATCATTTAGGAGGTGGGAGGTGGTCAGTACATTCGTTAAGAATTCAGACTCCTTCCATGTTTCCACATTCTGTTACATTACAGCCTTTCTAACATGGATTAAACAAATATGTTTCCTCATCAATCTAATTATTGGGTATTGTGATGTCATTATGGGGTATTGTGATGTCATTATGGGGTATTGTGATGTCATTATGGGGTATTGTGTGTAGAATAAGGCTGTAACGTAAAACAAAATGTGTTAAAAGTCAAGGGGTCTGAATACTTTCCCAATGTACTGTCTTTAGAGTGTAGTCTATGTGGTTGATTTAATTGTGTTTGTGTGTGCGTGCGTGTGTCTAATTGACTGCAGCAGCAGTATGGAATGTGCTGAATGTTCTTCTGGAAGCTTCTGAAACTAAAACACCTAACAACTCCAAGAGTTAAGCTGCAGAACGAGTTCCTCTATTCTCCACAGAATACATACAGACAGAGAGAGATAACAGACAGACAAACTGCAGAACTAGTTCCTCTATTCTCCACAGAATACATACAGACAGAGAGAGATAGCAGACAGACAAACTGCAGAACTAGTTCCTCTATTCTCCACAGAATACATACAGACAGAGAGAGATAACAGACAGACAAACTGCAGAACTAGTTCCTCTATTCTCCACAGAATACAGACAGACAGAGATAGCAGACAGACAGAGAGATAACAGACAGTCAAACTGCAGAACTAGTTCCTCTATTCTCCACAGAATACAGACAGACAGAGATAGCAGACAGACAGAGAGATAACAGACAGTCAAACTGCAGAACTAGTTCCTCTATTCTCCACATTATATAGACAGACAGAGAGATAACAGACAGACAGAGAGATAACAGACAGACAGACCAGACGGACAAACAAACAGCTCAAAGGAACAGAGAAAAGGGAAAGGAGAGACAGAAGGAAACAAGACAGTCGGTCAGGACTACAATCAGACAGACAGAAGGAAACAAGACAGTCGGTCAGGACTACAATCAGACAGACAGAAGGAAACAAGACAGTCGGTCAGGACTACAACCAGACAGACAGAAGGAAACAAGACAGTCGGTCAGGACTACAATCAGACAGACAGAAGCAAGACAAGACAGTCGGTCAGGACTACAACCAGACAGACAGACAGAAACAACACAGTCGGTCAGGACTACAATCAGACAGACAGAAGGAAACAAGACAGTCGGTCAGGACTACAACCAGACAGACAGACACAAGACAAGACAGTCGGTCAGGACTACAATCAGACAGACAGAAGGAAACAAGACAGTCGGTCAGGACTACAACCAGACAGACAAAAGGAAACAAGACAGTCGGTCAGGACTACAAACAGACAGACAGAAGGAAACAAGACAGTCGGTCAGGACTACAACCAGACAGACAGACAGAAACAAGACAGTCGGTCAGGACTACAATCAGACAGACAGAAGGAAACAAGACAGTCGGTCAGGACTACAATCAGACAGACAGAAGGAAACAAGACAGTCGGTCAGGACTACAACCAGACAGACAGACAGAGACAAGACAGTCGGTCAGGACTACAATCAGACAGACAGAAGGAAACAAGACAGTCGGTCAGGACTACAATCAGACAGACAGAAGGAAACAAGACAGTCGGTCAGGACTACAACCAGACAGACAAAAGGAAACAAGACAGTCGGTCAGGACTACAACCAGACAGACAGACAGAAGGAAACAAGACAGTCGGTCAGGACTACAACCAGACAGACAGACAGAGACAAGACAGTCGGTCAGGACTACAACCAGACAGACAGACAGAGACAAGACAGTCGGTCAGGACTACAATCAGACAGACAGACAGAGACAAGACAGTCTGTCAGGACTGCAACCAAACAGACAGACACAGACAGACAGAGACAAGACAGTCGGTCAGGACTACAACCAGACAGACAGACAGACACAGACAGACAGTCGGTCAGGACTACAACCAGACAGACAGACAGAGACAAGACAGTCGGTCAGGACTACAACCAGACAGACAGACAGAGACAAGACAGTCTGTCAGGACTACAACCAGACAGACAGACAGAGACAAGACAGTCGGTCAGGACTACAACCAGACAGACAGACAGACAGACAGACAGACAGACAGAGACAAGACAGTCATTCAGGACTACAACCAGACAGACAGACAGAGACAAGACAGTCGGTCAGGACTACAACCAGACAGACAGACATAGACAAGACAGTCTGTCAGGACTACAACCAGACAGATAGACAGAGACAAGACAGTCTGTCAGGACTACAACCAGACAGATAGACAGACAGAGACAAGACAGTCTGTCAGGACTACAACCAGACAGACAGACAGAGACAAGACAGTCTGTCAGGACTGCAACCAGACAGACAGACAGAGACAAGACAGTCTGTCAGGACTACAACCAGACAGACAGACAGAGACAAGACAGTCTGTCAGGACTGCAACCAGACAGATAGACAGACACAGACAGACAGAGACAAGACAGTCGGTCAGGACTACAACCAGACAGAGTAAAGACAGTATGTCAGGACTACAACCAGACAGACAGACAGAGACAAGACAGTTGGTCAGGACTACAACCAGACAGACCCAGCAGGGTTGGCAGTTTGTGTTTATTAAAGGTTGACTCAGAGAGATGATGTAAATACAGAAAGTAAATGGCATAGTGGGTCAACTTCCACAACAACTAAGAGCGTTGAAGTAGAGGCTCAACTCTCTAGGCTCTTTTCTTGCCCTGACTACCACACTGTGAACAGCGTGAAGCGAAACCGTGGACGTGATTAAGTACTGTGTGTGACCGTGTGAGAGCGCAGTGTTGCATCTCACTCATCTTAATATCTCCGGTGCTGCTCAACATCATTTCACAAAGTCTACCTTTAAGCCAGGCAAGCTCAAACACGTACAGATAAAGTATTGAAATTATTTTACAAGTATCTGAAACCCAGGTCTGGTGTGTGTGTGTGTGTGTGTGTGTGTGTGTGTGTGTGTGTGTGTGTGTGTGTGTGTGTGCAGAGTTAGTCTCTTTAATAAGGGTGTGGCATTGGGCGGGGCAATGCCTTGTGGGTAATATTTCTGTACCAAAGGAAAATGTCCCCAGTGCAGTAAAACTAGAGATGGAGGGGAAGGCGTGGGGGTGGGAGAAAATGGTGAGGGGGAGAAGAGAACAGTGGAGAGAGAGAAGGGGGAGGGAGAGAGAAGAGAACAGCAGAGAGAGAGAAGGGGGAGGGAGAGAGAAGGGGGAGGGAGAGAGAAGAGAACAGTGGAGAGAGAGAGAAGGGGGAGGGAGAGAGAAGGGGAGGGAGAGAGAAGAGAACAGCGGAGAGAGAGAAGGGGAGGGAGAGAGAAGAGAATAGCGGAGAGAGAGAAGGGGAGGGAGAGAGAACAGCGGAGAGAGAGAAGGGGGAGGGAGAGAGAAGAGAACAGCGGAGAGAGAGAAGGGGGAGGGAGAGAAAGAGAACAGCGAGAGAGAGAGAAGGGGGAGGGAGAGAGAAGGGGAGGGAGAGAAAGAGAACAGCAGAGAGAGAGAGAAGGGGGAGAGAGAGAGAAGGGGGAGGAGAGAAGAGAACAGCGGAGAGAGAGAGAGAAAGGGGGAGAGAGAGAAGGGGGAGGGAGAGAGAAGAGAACAGTGGAGAGAGAGAGAAGGGGGAGGGAGAGAGAAGAGAACAGCGGAGAGAGAGAGAGAAGGGGGAGGGAGAGAGAGAGAGAACAGCAGAGAGAGAGAGAAGGGGGGGGGAGAGAGAAGAGAACAGAGAAGACAGTAAGAGAACAGGGGAGAGAGAAGCAAATAATGTGTGTGACCGTGTGAGAGCACAGTGTTGCATCTCGCTCATCTTAATATCTCCGGTGCTGCTCAACATCATTTCACAAAGTCTACCTTTAAGCCAGGCAAGCTCAAACACGTACAGATAAAGTATTGCAATTATTTTACAAGTATCTGAAACCCTGTGTGTGTGTGTGTGTGTGTGTGTGTGTGTGTGTGTGTGTGTGTGTGTGTGTTACCTTGAGGTGTCCCTGGTGCATGTTGGCTCTACAACACATGTCCAGGAAGCAGGAGACAGCAGATGTGTCGATGACGATGTAGACAGGAACTCTTCTCTTATAGGCCGCATCTAACAGGTCCTTATAGATGTCAACATCACTAAACTGATCCATTACTACTGCTATAACCTGGAGAACAGACACAGAGTAGTTATAACCCTAACCCATCTAACAGGTCCTTATAGATGTCAACATCACTAAACTGATCCATTACTACTGCTATAACCTGGAGAACAGACACACAGTAGTTATAACCCTGACCCATCTAACAGGTCCTTGTAGATGTCAACATCACTAAACTGATCCATTACTACTGCTATAACCTGGAGAACAGACACACAGTAGTTATAACCCTAACCCATCTAACAGGTCCTCATGTCAACATCACTAAACTGATCCATTACTACTGCTATAACCTGGAGAACAGACACACAGTAGTTATAACCCTAACCCATCTAACAGGTCCTTATAGATGTCAACATCACTAAACTGATCCATTACTACTGCTATAACCTGGAGAACAGACACACAGTAGTTATAACCCTGACCCATCTAACAGGTCCTTATAGATGTCAACATCACTAAACTGATCCATTACTACTGCTATAACCTGGAGAACAGACACACAGTAGTTATAACCCTGACCCATCTAACAGGTCCTTATAGATGTCAACGTCACTAAACTGATCCATTACTACTGCTATAACCTGGAGAACAGACACACAGTAGTTATAACCCTAACCCATCTAACAGGTCCTTATAGATGTCAACATCACTAAACTGATCCATTACTACTGCTATAACCTGGAGAACAGACACACAGTAGTTATAACCCTGACCCATCTAACAGGTCCTTATGTCAACATCACTACTGCTATTACCTGGGAGAACAGACACACAGTAGTTATAACCATGACCCATCTAACAGGTCCTTATGTCAACATTACTACTGCTATTACCTGGGAGAACAGACACAGAGTAGTTATAACCCTGACCCATCTAACAGGTCCTTATGTCAACATCACTACTGCTATTACCTGGGAGAACAGACACACAGTAGTTATAACCATGACCCATCTAACAGGTCCTTATGTCAACATTACTACTGCTATAACCTGGGAGAACAGACACAGAGTATTTATAACCCTGACCCATCTAACAGGTCCTCATGTCAACATCACTGACCACATACCTTCTGAGTCTGTTATAGTCTGTAGTCTGTACTGTGTGTAGTCTACCTTCTGAGACTGTTATAGTCTGTAGTCTGTACTGTGTGCAGTCTACCTTCTGAGTCTGTTATAGTCTGTAGTCTGTACTGTGTGTAGTCTACCTTCTGAGTCTGTTATAGTCTGTAGTCTGTACTGTGTGTAGTCTACCTTCTGAGTCTGTTATAGTCTATAGTCTGTACTGTGTGTAGTCTACCTTCTGAGTCTGTTATAGTCTGTAGTCTGTACTGTGTGTAGTCTACCTTCTGTCGGTTATAGTCTGTACTGTGTGAAGTCTACCTTCTGAGTCTGTTATAGTCTGTAGTCTGTACTGTGTGTAGTCTACCTTCTGAGTCTGTTATAGTCTGTAGTCTGTACTGTGTGTAGTCTACCTTCTGAGTCTGTTATAGTCTGTACTGTGTGTAGTCTACCTTCTGAGTCTGTTATAGTCTGTACTGTGTGAAGTCTACCTTCTGAGTCTGTTATAGTCTGTAGTCTGTACTGTGTGTAGTCTACCTTCTGAGTCTGTTATAGTCTGTACTGTGTGTAGTCTACCTTCTGAGTCTGTTATAGTCTATAGTCTGTAGTCTACCTTCTGAGTCTGTTATAGTCTATAGTCTGTACTGTGTGTAGTCTACCTTCTGAGTCTGTTATAGTCTGTACTGTGTGTAGTCTACCTTCTAAGTCTGTTATAGTCTGTAGTCTACCTTCTGAGTCTGTTATAGTCTGTAGTCTGTAGTCTACCTTCTGAGTCTGTTATAGTCTATAGTCTGTACTGTGTGTAGTCTACCTTCTGAGCCTGTGATATAGTCTTCCGGACCACCTCCTTGATGTGTGTTTGTCCATCAGCTGGGGGCTGCGTGTGCACGTTGACACGTGTCACTCCTCGGTATGACACGGCGTCGGGCCAGCCCAGGTCCAGGTCGGGTATAGAACCTTCAGAGCGGTCGGGCCAGTACTGTAATGACAGTGGCCCATTGCCCCCGTCATACTCCTTCGGGGACGCGCTGCCCGCTCCCGCCTCGGCCTTGAGGTGCTCGCTTCCAGGCCGGTAGGCCTCCACGGTGCGCGCCAGCCGCAGGAGCTCCGGTTCAGACAGGAAGTGTCGGAGGTCATGTTCACTGATGTAGCTGCTAAAGGCCTCTCGCCCCCCGGTCAGCAGAGCCTCGAGCGCGAGCCGCTGGTCCTCGCTATAGAAGAACTCGGGTTTGGACTCGGTCACGCGCCAGTTGATGTGATGCTCATCGAGACACTGCACCTGAGACAGAGCCATGGCGCTACGCTTTATCAATACCTAACTGATAATCACTGACGGATCAATAATATAACCCAACAGATATTACTGAAGAACATTAAATATACAATCCCACGGTTGAACCGGGAGATTTACCAAACCTTTCCGAAAAGAGTTCAACTGTCTCAGCTCATGTTGTATTCGTATCCGTGTACACCAGCTTCCCACGATTTATCCCATAAAACACGAATAAGGTTTAAAATAAATAAAACGGCGACTTTTCTCCTCAAAGCCGACAGAAACCGAGACCGACTAGTTAATCAGCAGCACCATATAAACTACCGGTCGTTCAAATTGAGTCAGTGCGTCTCCTCGTGTTGAGCATTGAGCAGAAGTAAATAGTTACAGGCTGAATGTGAAATGTCTCTGTGAGATTATCACGGGTTCATCTCCCAGTGGAGCCTCAAACCACATCTCATGAACAAACACGCAGACACAGGTAAACCGGGACAAACTTCCCCACCCCGCCACGCCCGTCACACATGACCGCTTCAGCCCCGTTCCGGTGGAGCACCGGGGATGTGTGTTCGTGTGAGTCAGAGGATCTTTTCAAACAGCAGCAGCTTTAATCCAGATGGACGTGGGTGACTTGTTCAACTATTCTGATGACGAGACTCGTTTCAAAAAAAGTCTCGTCTGTCTGCGGTTAAAAACTTTTCTCTCGGTTCTATTTCACTGGAAGCGAGGCACTTCCTAGATCCCGTTTAGTTCCTCCAGAAAACTGTTGACAGTTGAAGCTGCTTTAAGACAAAACTCTGCGGAGTTTCTTCCAAAGTGTCTTGTCCTTTTATAGACAAAGTCCCAAATACAAAATGAACGGTTAATAATAACGATAGTTAATAACCGCTAATTATCCTGTATCGCGGAGAGATCTAGCGTGTCTGTCTGTAACTCGAGCTGTGAACTCTGTAACGGAAGCTGTCCTCACCGGGGACTCGAGGGCGGAGTGTCCGGTTAGTGGGTCAGTAAATAATAGAGAGAGAACCTAGAAACACTATAACCCCGCCTCATGTGTCGTGGCTAGAAGGTATCCAGCTTTAGTCAGATTGGACTTTTTTGTAGCCGGTTACGCCTCGATCACACCGACAGTGTTTTACATTTTGGTTCACCAGAAGTACATTCATTTCCAATGGAACGAGGGTTATAATTGTGTATATAATCATATACATTAAAACCAGGGTAATAATAGTGGTGTTTTTGCACCTGTGTTTTAGGGCATTCACCCATGTTTGGACCTGGTACTTTGTTAAGGACAGAGCGTTTTTTCCCGTTTACTTTGCTCTCTGCTTTTGACGCACTCACCCACCGTTACACGTTGTTCAGGCATATCTTGGGGTGGTAAATCAGAGTGTACCAATTGATCTCTGAGATTTCTGCACCGCGAGAATACGACCAAGGGAAGGTCCGAAAACACATTACCGAGACTATCATCGGATTTTAAAATGTGCCAATGTTTGTGTCATTTGTTCAGAGCACTTTGAATAGCGGGTAGTTAGAACGCAAGAATGCGTCTTTTTGCGAGACTTGAACAAGGTCATGTCTCGTTTTGTTTTGAATTTTCCCAATGGCAATATTAATCTGATCAGTCTGTAGGGCAAACTATTATATATATATATATATTAATCTGATCAGTCTGTAGGGCAAACTATTATATATATATATATTAATCTGATCAGTCTGTAGGGCAAACTATTATATATATATATTAATCTGATCAGTCTTGTAGCCCCTCTCCTTGAACTTTCTTTGCGTCTCAGACATATTTCTGTCGGAATCGGATTGTTTTTTGCAAATTCTTTTGATTGGACAGAATTGGCTGTAGGGCAAACTGTTTTTCAAGGGAAGTGGGTGTCAACTATCAGCCCTCAACAAACTGTTCCGATCAGTAGGCTTCCTGTAAAGATCAGTGTATAGAACATTATCTTCACACAAGATCAGAAGATCAAGGAACCTGAGTTGACGTGTGTCAGATTACATAGTAAATCTCAAATGTTCAGAACAGGAGTTAAGAAAAGCATGGAACGCCTGGAGCTGTTTTGCATCACAAAAATATCATCAACACACCGTTTCCAAATAATGATAGGCAAGAAACATTTTTGAGAGGATTGAAAATAGACTGTTTCTCCATGTAAACCACATACACATGAGCATAGTTAGGAGCCATGGGGGATCCCATAGCAGTGCCCTTTGTCTGGATAAAGAAATCATGTAGAAACATGAAGTAGTTCTGTGTGAGTACAATTTCAGCCAAAGTTATAATGCAGGGACTGGAAGGTAGTTCACAAGGGTCACGTTGCAGAAGAAAATGTATAATGACTCAACATCAAAAGTAACTAACAAGGTATTCTCAGGGAGAGGCTCAAGAGATTCAATGATAGAGATCATACTGCTGATGTCCTTAACAAAGGAGGGGAGCTGTTCTGCGAGTGGTCTAATAAAAAAGTCAACAAAAGTAGATAGAGGGGCCGTTACTGCTTCAATGCCCAATAGGGCACCCTTGAGGTAAAAATCATAGACATTAAAACCAGGGTAATAATAATGGTGTGTAATAATCATAAACATTAAAACCAGGGTAATAATGGTGTATAATAATCATAGGCATTAAAACCAGGGTAATAATGGTGTATAATAATCATAGACATTAAAACCAGGGTAATAATAATTGTGTGTAATAATCATAGACATTATAACCAGGGTAATAATTGTGTGTAATAATCATAGACATTAAAACCAGGGTAATAATTGTGTGTAATAATCATAGACATTAAAACCAGGGTAATAATGGTGTGTGTAATAATCATAGACATTATAACCAGGGTAATAATAATGGTGTATAATAGTCATAGACATTAAAACCAGGGTAATAATGGTGTGTAATAATCATAGACATTATAACCAGGGTAATAATTGTGTGTAATAATCATAGACATTATAACCAGGGTAATAATGGTGTGTAATAATCATAGACATTAAAACCAGGGTAATAATTGTGTGTAATAATCATAGACATTAAAACCAGGGTAATAATGGTGTATAATAATCATAGACATTAAAACCAGGGTAATAATAATGGTGTGTATAATAATCATAGGCATTAAAACCAGGGTAATAATTGTGTGTAATAATCATAGACATTAAAACCAGGGTAATAATGATAGTGAATAATAATCATAGACATTAAAACCAGGGTAATAATGATGGTGTGTATAATAGTCATAGACATTAAAACCAGGGTAATAATGGTGTGTAATAATCATAGACATTATAACCAGGGTAATAATTGTGTGTAATAATCATAGACATTATAACCAGGGTAATAATAATGGTGTATAATAATCATAGATAATATTATAATAATCCAGGGTAAAACCAGGGTAATAATAATGGTGTGTATAATAATCATAGACATTAAAACCAGGGTAATAATTGTGTGTAATAATCATAGACATTAAAACCAGGGTAATAATGATAGTGAATAATAATCATAGACATTAAAACCAGGGTAATAATGATGGTGTGTATAATAGTCATAGACATTAAAACCAGGGTAATAATTGTGTGTAATAATCATAGGCATTAAAACCAGGGTAATAACTGTGTGTTCCAGACTCGGTGGGGTGTGTGGACCCAGAGGAGTGTGTGAGGGTGTGTGGAGCGGAGGTGGGCTGCTCCAACATCGCCTTCCCAAAACTGGTCATCGAACTCATGCCCAGCGGTGAGTGAGTGTGTGTGTGTAATGCTGTATGTGTGTAAAAGCCTGGTGTAGATTGTATCCGTCATGTCTCTGGGTGGTGTAGAATGTCTCTGGGTGGTGTAGAATGTCTCTGGGTGGTGTAGAATGTATCCGTCATGTCTCTGGGTGGTGTAGAATGTCTCTGGGTGGTGTAGAATGTCTCTGGGTGGTGTAGAATGTCTCTGGGTGGTGTAGAATGCATCAGTCATGTCTCTGGGTGGTGTAGAATGTCTCTGGGTGGTGTAGAATGTATCAGTCATGTCTCTGGGTGGTGTAGAATGTTTCTGGGTGGTGTAGAATGTATCAGTCATGTCTCTGGGTGGTGTAGAATGTCTCTGGGTTGTGTAGAATGTCTCTGGGTTGTGTAGAATGTCTCTGGGTTGTGTAGAATGTCTCTGGGTGGTGTAGAATGTATCAGGAACGTAGAACTTGCTCATAATATATATGAATGTCCTCGCCATTGGTTTGAGAAGCTAAAGTTACAATAACATAAATTTAAGAAATCTAACTTGTAGCGTTTAGATGAATCAGTCCAAGTCTCCTGCTGCTGGATTTCAGATCAGAATGTCTCTGGGTGGTCAGTAGGTAATGACCCTTTTCAGACAATACTGGGTTGGTGTTGAATGTCAATCCATGGGGTTGGCTTGAACTGGAATAGACAATACCATGGGGGTGGCTAGAAATCTCCATGGGGTTGGCTTGAACTGGAATAGACAATACCATGGGGTTGGCTTGAACTGGAATAGACATACCATGGGCTTGGCTTGAACTGGAATAGACAATACCATGGGCTTGGCTTGATTGGAATAGACAATACCATGGGGTTGGCTTGAACTGGAATAGACAATATCATGGGGTTGGTTGAACTGAATGACAATACCATGGGCTTGGCTCAACTGGAATAGACAATACCATGGGCTTGGCTTTGAGAAGCTGGAATAGACAATACCATGGGGTTGGCTTGAACTGGAATTTAGACAATACCATGGGGTTGGCTTGAACTGGAATAGACAATACAATGGGGTTGGCAGTGTCTCTAGACAATACCATGGGGTTGGCCCTTTTGGAATAGACAATACCATGGGGTTGGCTTGAACTGGAATAGACAATACACATGGGGGCTTGAACTGGAATAGACAATACCATGGGGTTGGCTTGAACTGGAATAGACAATACCATGGGGTTGAATTGGAATAGACAATACCATGGGGTTGGTTTGAATTGGAATAGACAATACCATGGGGTTGGCTAGATTGGAATAGACAATACCATGGGGTTGAATTGGAATAGACAATACCATGGGGTTGGTTTGAATTGGAATAGACAATACCATGGGGTTGGCTTGAATTGGAATAGACAATACCATGGGGTTGGTTTGAATTGGAATAGACAATACCATGGGGTTGGCTTGAATTGGAATAGACAATACCGTGGGCTTGGCTTGAACTGGAATAGACAATACCATGGGGTTGGCTTGGATTGGAATAGACAATACCATGGGGTTGGCTTGAATTGGAATAGACAATACCATGGGGTTGGCTTGAATTGGAATAGACAATACCATGGGGTTGGCTTGAATTGGAATAGACAATACCATGGGGTTGGCTTGAATTGGAATAGACAATACCATGGGGTTGGCTTGAATTGGAATAGACAATACCGTCGGGTTGGCTTGAATTGGAATAGACAATACAATGGGCTTGAATTGGAATAGACAATACCATGGGGTTGGCTTGAATTGGAATAGACAATACCATGGGGTTGGCTTGAATTGGAATAGACAATACCACGGGCTTGAATTGGAATAGACAATACCATGGGGTTGGTTTGAATTGGAATAGACAATACCACGGGCTTGATTTGGAATAGACAATACCACGGGGTTGAATTGGAATAGACAATACCACAGGCTTGAATTGGAATAGACAATACCACAGGCTTGAATTGGAATAGACAATACCACAGGGTTGGCTTGGATTGGAATAGACAATACAATGGGGTTGAATTGGAATAGACAATACCATGGGGTTGGTTTGAATTGGAATAGACAATACCGTGGGCTTGAATTGGAATAGACAATACCATGGGGTTGGCTTGAATTGGAATAGACAATACCATGGGGTTGGCTTGAATTGGAATAGACAATACCATGGGGTTGAATTGGAATAGACAATACCATGGGGTTGAATTGGAATAGACAATACCATGGGGTTGGCTTGAATTGGAATAGACAATACCATGGGGTTGGCTTGAATTGGAATAGACAATACCACAGGGTTGAATTGGAATAGACAATACCATGGGGTTGAATTGGAATAGACAATACCATGGGGTTGGTTTGAATTGGAATAGACAATACCGTGGGCTTGAATTGGAATAGACAATACCATGGGGTTGGCTTGAATTGGAATAGACAATACCGTCGGGTTGGCTTGAATTGGAATAGACAATACAATGGGCTTGAATTGGAATAGACAATACCATGGGGTTGGCTTGACTTGGAATAGACAATACCACAGGGCTGAATTGGAATAGACAATACCATGGGGTTGGCTTGGACTGGAATAGACAATACCATGGGCTTGGCTTGACTTGGAATAGACAATACCACGGGGCTGAATTGGAATAGACAATACCATGGGCTTGGCTTGAATTGGAATAGACAATACCATGGGGTTGGCTTGAATTGGAATAGACAATACCATGGGGTTGGCTTGAGACTGGAATAGACACCAGATTGACTAGAACTGAACCCTCAGCCCTGTGCCTTGAAAGAGGATGTGGATTAAAACGAGTCAATAAGGGTTAACTCTAACACTTACACTAACCCCTAACCTCTAACCCTTACCCTAACCCCTAACCCTAACCTCTAACCTCTAACCCTAACCCTAACCTGTTGCAGGCAAAGACTGATACCCCATCATTTCTGTAGTACCTCTTCGATACTGGCACTCAGCATCTGAGCTCCTCTCCTGTTCGGGTGCAAGCCGTCCCTTTTTAAGGAACTAAGAACGTTCCCAAAATAAGTGTAAATAGTCAATGGAATCCAACGCTCTCCATGTGTGTGTAGGTCTGCGGGGCTGATGATTCCATGTGTGTGTGTGTGTAGGTCTGCGGGGCTGATGATTCCATGTGTGTGTGTGTGTAGGTCTGCTGGGGCTGATGATTCCATGTGTGTGTGTGTGTAGGTTTCCATGTGGGGCTGATGATTCCATGGTGTGTGTGTGTAGGTCTGCGGGGCTGATGATGATTCCATGTGTGTGTGTGTAGGTCTGTGTGTGTGTAGGTCTGCGGGGCTGATGATTCCATGTGTGTGTGTGTAGGTCTGCGGGGCTGATGATTCCATGTGTGTGTGTGTAGGTCTGCGGGGCTGATGATTCCATGGTGTGTAGGTCTGCGGGGCTGATGATTCCATGTGTGTGTGTGTAGGTCTGCGGGGCTGATGATTCCATGTGTGTGTGTGTAGGTCTGCGGGGCTGATGATTCCATATGTGTGTGTGTAGGTCTGCGGGGGCTGATGATAGCAGTGATGATGGCGGCCCTGATGTCATCGTTGACCTCTATCTTTAACTCCTCCTCCACGCTCTTCACCATGGACATCTGGAAGAAGTACTGGCGGCTGATGATTCCATCGTGAACGGGAGCTGCTATTCCATGGTCTGTGTGTACCGGTACAGGTCAGTCTGCGGGGCTGATGATTCAGCTGTGATTGGTCGGCAGGTCAGTCACTCACACTGGAACAGCTGCTATTGGTCGGGGTCAGGTCAGTCACTCATACTGGAACAGCTGGTCTCAGTCACTCACATGGGTCAGGCAGGTCAGTCACTCACACTGGAACAGCTGCTATTGGTCGGCAGGTCAGTCACTCATACTGGAACAGCTGGAACAGCTGCTATTGGTCGGCAGGTCAGTCACTCACAGCTGGAACAGCTGCAGCTGCTATTGGTCGGCAGGTCAGTCACTCACTACTGGAACAGCTGCTATTGGTCGGCAGGTCAGTCACTCAGCTGCTGGAACTGCTATTGGTCTCAGGTCAGTCACTCATACTGGAACAGCTGCTATTGGTCGGCAGGTCAGTCACTCATACTGGAACAGCTGCATTGGTCTCAGTCACTCACACTGGAACAGCTGCTATTGGTCAGCAGGTCAGTCACTCACACAGGAACAGCTGCTATTGGTCGGCAGGTCAGTCACTCACACTGGAACAGCTGCTATTGGTCGGCAGGTCAGTCACTCACACTGGAACAGCTGCTATTGGTCAGCAGGTCAGTCACTCATATAGGAACAGCTGCTATTGGTCGGCAGGTCAGTCACTCATATAGGAACAGCTGTTATTGGTCAGCAGGTCAGTCACTCATATAGGAACAGCTGCTATTGGTCAGCAGGTCAGTCACTCATATAGGAACAGCTGCTGTTTAGACATAGGTTCTATTCTTAGAGATGATGTCATTGTATACGGTTCCTAAATCTCCACTGTGTGTGTGTGTGTGTGTGTGTGTGTGTGTGTGTGTGTGTGTGTGTGTGTGTGTGTTTGTGTGTGTGTGTAGGATAGTAACAGTGATTCTGGTGGTGATAAGCGTGGTGTGGATTCCAATCCTGCAGTCGGCCAATAGCGGACAGCTCTACGTTTACATCCAATCAGTGACCAGTTACCTGGCTCCACCCGTTACCGCTGTCTTCTCATTGGCTATCTTCTGGACCAGAACCAACGAGCAGGTAACACACACTTTAGTCCAAAAGGAAGGACAGTCAAGAATCCCTTTTCTTTTGGGTTAGCAGGAAACAAACCCATGACTCTTGGTGTTGCAAGCACAGTGGTCTGAGCCACATAGGACATGTAACAGAGTATAGTTAGTCATATAATTAGGGTTATATACTGGTGTGTTCAGATGGTTGTATAGTATAGTTAGTCATATAATTAGGGTTATATACTGGTGTGATCAGAGGGTTCTATAGTTAGACATATAATTAGGGTTATATACTGGTGTGATCAGAGGGTTCTATAGTATAGTTAGTCATATAATTAGGGTTATATACTGGTGTGTTCAGATGGTTGTATAGATAGTTAGTCATATAATTAGGGTTATATACTGGTGTGATCAGAGGGTTCTATAGTTAGACATATAATTAGGGTTATATACTGGTGTGATCAGAGGGTTCTATAGTTAGTCATATAATTAGGGTTATATAGTGGTGTGATCAGAGGGTTCTACAGTTAGTCATATAATTAGGGTTATATACTGGTGTGATCAGATGGTTCTATAGTATAGTTAGTCATATAATTAGGGTTATATACTGGTGTGATCAGATGGTTCTATAGTATAGTTAGTCATATAATTAGGGTTATATACTGGTGTTGTCAGAGGGTTCTATAGTATAGTTAGTCATATAATTAGTGTTATATACTGGTGTTGTCAGAGGGTTGTATAGTTAGTCATATAATTAGGGTTATATACTGGTGTGATCAGATGGTTCTATAGTATAGTTAGTCATATAATTAGGGTTATATACTGGTGTTGTCAGAGGTTCTATAGTTAGTCATATAATTAGGGTTATATACTGGTGTGATCAGAGGGTTGTATAGTTAGTCATATAATTAGGGTTATATACTGGTGTGATCAGATGGTTGTATAGTATAGTTAGTCTTATAATTAGGGTTATATACTGGTGTGATCAGATGGTTGTATAGTATAGTTAGTCATATAATTAGGGTTATATACTGGTGTGATCAGATGGTTGTATAGTATAGTTAGTCATATAATTAGGGTTATATACTGGTGTGATCAGATGGTTCTATAGTATAGTTAGTCATATAATTAGGGTTATATACTGGTGTGATCAGATGGTTCTATAGTGTAGTTAGTCATATAATTAGGGTTATATACTGGTGTGATCAGAGGGTTCTATAGTTAGACATATAATTAGGGTTATATACTGGTGTGATCAGATGGTTCTATAGTGTAGTTAGTCATATAATTAGGGTTATATACTGGTGTGATCAGAGGGTTCTATAGTTAGTCATATAATTAGGGTTATATACTGGTGTGATCAGAGGGTTCTATAGTTAGTCATATAATTAGGGTTATATACTGGTGTTGTCAGATGGTTCTATAGTATAGTTAGTCATATAATTAGGGTTATATACTGGTGGGATCAGAGGGTTCTATAGTATAGTTAGTCACATAATTAGGGTTATATACTGGTGTGATCAGAGGGTTGAATAGTTAGTCATATAATTAGGGTTATATACTGGTGTGATCAGATGGTTCTATAGTTAGTCATATAATTAGGGTTATATACTGGTGTGATCAGAGGGTTCTATAGTTAGACATATAATTAGGGTTATATACTGGTGTATTCAGAGGGTTCTATAGTATAGTTAGTCATATAATTAGGGTTATATACTGGTGTTGTCAGAGGGTTCTATAGTTCGTCATATAATTAGGGTTATATACTGGTGTGATCAGAGGGTTCTATAGTATAGTTAGTCATATAATTAGGGTTATATAGTGGTGTGATCAGATGGTTCTATAGTGTAGTTAGTCATATAATTAGGGTTATATACTGGTGTGATCAGAGGGTTCTATAGTTAGTCATATAATTAGGGTTATATACTGGTGTGATCAGATGGTTGTATAGTATAGTTAGTCATATAATTAGGGTTATATACTGGTGTGATCAGATGGTTGTATAGTATAGTTAGTCTTATAATTAGGGTTATATACTGGTGTGATCAGATGGTTGTATAGTATAGTTAGTCATATAATTAGGGTTATATACTGGTGTGATCAGAGGATTCTATAGTTAGACATATAATTAGGGTTATATACTGGTGTGATCAGATGGTTCTATAGTATAGTTAGTCATATAATTAGGGTTATACACTGGTGTGATCAGAGGGTTCTATAGTTAGTCATATAATTAGGGTTATATACTGGTGTGATCAGAGGGTTCTATAGTTAGTCATATAATTAGGGTTATATACTGGTGTTGTCAGATGGTTCTATAGTATAGTTAGTCATATAATTAGGGTTATATACTGGTGTGATCAGAGGGTTCTATAGTTAGACATATAATTAGGGTTATATACTGGTGTGATCAGATGGTTCTATATTTAGTCATATAATTAGGGTTATATACTGGTGTGATCAGAGGGTTCTATAGTTAGTCATATAATTAGGGTTATATACTGGTGTGATCAGATGGTTCTATAGTATAGTTAGTCATATAATTAGGGTTATATACTGGTGTGATCAGATGGTTCTATAGTATAGTTAGTCATATAATTAGGGTTATATACTGGTGTTGTCAGAGGGTTCTATAGTATAGTTAGTCATATAATTAGTGTTATATACTGGTGTTGTCAGAGGGTTGTATAGTTAGTCATATAATTAGGGTTATATACTGGTGTGATCAGATGGTTCTATAGTATAGTTAGTCATATAATTAGGGTTATATACTGGTGTTGTCAGAGGGTTCTATAGTTAGTCATATAATTAGGGTTATATACTGGTGTGATCAGAGGGTTGTATAGTTAGTCATATAATTAGGGTTATATACTGGTGTGATCAGATGGTTGTATAGTATAGTTAGTCTTATAATTAGGGTTATATACTGGTGTGATCAGATGGTTGTATAGTAGAGTTAGTCATATAATTAGGGTTATATACTGGTGTGATCAGAGGTTGTATAGTATAGTTAGTCTTATAATTAGGGTTATATACTGGTGTGATCAGATGGTTGTATAGTATAGTTAGTCTTATAATTAGGGTTATATACTGGTGTGATCAGATGGTTGTATAGTATAGTTAGTCATATAATTAGGGTTATATACTGGTGTGATCAGAGGTTGTTCTATAGTTAGACATATAATTAGGGTTATATACTGGTGTGATCAGATGGTTCTATAGTATAGTTAGTCATATAATTAGGGTTATACACTGGTGTGATCAGAGGGTTCTATAGTTAGTCATATAATTAGGGTTATATACTGGTGTGATCAGAGGGTTCTATAGTTAGTCATATAATTAGGGTTATATACTGGTGTTGTCAGATGGTTCTATAGTATAGTTAGTCATATAATTAGGGTTATATACTGGTGGGATCAGAGGGTTCTATAGTATAGTTAGTCACATAATTAGGGTTATATACTGGTGTGATCAGATTGTTCTATAGTATAGTTAGTCATATAATTAGGGTTATATACTGGTGTGGTCAGAGGGTTGAATAGTTAGTCATATAATTAGGGTTATATACTGGTGTGATCAGATGGTTCTATAGTGTAGTTAGTCATATAATTAGGGTTATATACTGGTGTGATCAGAGGGTTCTATAGTTAGACATATAATTAGGGTTATATACTGGTGTGATCAGATGGTTCTATAGTGTAGTTAGTCATATAATTAGGGTTATATACTGGTGTGATCAGAGGGTTCTATAGTTAGACATATAATTAGGGTTATATACTGGTGTGATCAGAGGGTTCTATAGTATAGTTAGTCATATAATTAGGGTTATATACTGGTGTTGTCAGAGGGTTCTATAGTATAGTTAGTCATATAATTAGGGTTATATACTGGTGTGATCAGAGGGTTCTATAGTTAGTCATATAATTAGGGTTATATACTGGTGTGATCAGAGGTTTCTATAGTTAGTCATATAATTAGGGTTATATACTGGTGTGATCAGAGGGTTCTATAGTTAGACATATAATTAGGGTTATATACTGGTGTGATCAGATGGTTCTATAGTATAGTTAGTCATATAATTAGGGTTATATACTGGTGTGATCAGATGGTTCTATAGTATAGTTAGTCATATAATTAGGGTTATATACTGGTGTGATCAGAGGGTTCTATAGTATAGTTAGTCATATAATTAGTGTTATATACTGGTGTTGTCAGAGGGTTGTATAGTTAGTCATATAATTAGGGTTATATACTGGTGTATTCAGAGGGTTCTATAGTATAGTTAGTCATATAATTAGGGTTATATACTGGTGTTGTCAGAGGGTTCTATAGTTCGTCATATAATTAGGGTTATATACTGGTGTTGTCAGAGGGTTCTATAGTTCGTCATATAATTAGGGTTATATACTGGTGTGATCAGATGGTTCTATAGTGTAGTTAGTCATATAATTAGGGTTATATACTGGTGTGATCAGATGGTTGTATAGTATAGTTAGTCATATAATTAGGGTTATATACTGGTGTGATCAGAGGGTTGTATAGTATAGTTAGTCATATAATTAGGGTTATATACTGGTGTGATCAGATGGTTGTATAGTATAGTTAGTCATATAATTAGGGTTATATACTGGTGTGATCAGATGGTTGTATAGTATAGTTAGTCATATAATTAGGGTTATATACTGGTGTGATCAGAGGGTTGAATAGTTAGTCATATAATTAGGGTTATATACTGGTGTGATCAGATGGTTCTATAGTATAGTTAGTCATATAATTAGGGTTATATACATGTGTGATCAGAGGGTTCTATAGTTATTCATATAATTAGGGTTATATACTGGTGTGATCAGAGGGTTCTATAGTTAGTCATATAATTAGGGTTATATACTGGTGTGTCAGATGGTTCTATAGTATAGTTAGTCATATAATTAGGGTTATATACTGGTGGGATCAGAGGGTTCTATAGTATAGTTAGTCATATAATTAGGGTTATATACTGGTGTGATCAGAGGGTTGAATAGTTAGTCATATAATTAGGGTTATATACTGGTGTGACCAGAGGGTTGAATAGTTAGTCATATATTAGGGTTATATACTGGTGTGATCAGATGGTTCTATAGTATAGTTAGTCATATAATTAGGGTTATATACTGGTGTTGTCAGAGGGTTCTATAGTATAGTTAGTCATATAATTAGGTTATATACTGGTGTTGTCAGAGGGTTGTATAGTTAGTCATATAATTAGGGTTATATACTGGTGTGATCAGATGGTTCTATAGTATAGTTAGTCATATAATTAGGGTTATATACTGGTGTTGTCAGAGGGTTCTATAGTTAGTCATATAATTAGGGTTATATACTGGTGTGATCAGAGGGTTGTATAGTTAGTCATATAATTAGGGTTATATACTGGTGTGATCAGATGGTTGTATAGTATAGTTAGTCTTATAATTAGGGTTATATACTGGTGTGATCAGATGGTTGTATAGTATAGTTAGCCATATAATTAGGGTTATATACTGGTGTGATCAGAGGGTTGTATAGTATAGTTAGTCTTATAATTAGGGTTATATACTGGTGTGATCAGATGGTTGTATAGTATAGTTAGTCTTATAATTAGGGTTATATACTGGTGTGATCAGATGGTTGTATAGTATAGTTAGTCATATAATTAGGGTTATATACTGGTGTGATCAGAGGATTCTATAGTTAGACATATAATTAGGGTTATATACTGGTGTGATCAGATGGTTCTATAGTATAGTTAGTCATATAATTAGGGTTATACACTGGTGTGATCAGAGGGTTCTATAGTTAGTCATATAATTAGGGTTATATACTGGTGTGATCAGAGGTTCTATAGTTAGTCATATAATTAGGGTTATATACTGGTGTGATCAGATGGTTCTATAGTATAGTTAGTCATATAATTAGGGTTATATACTGGTGTGATCAGAGGGTTCTATAGTATAGTTAGTCATATAATTAGGGTTATATACTGGTGGGATCAGAGGGTTCTATAGTATAGTTAGTCATATAATTAGGGTTATATACTGGTGTGATCAGAGGGTTGAATAGTTAGTCATATAATTAGGGTTATATACTGGTGTGACCAGAGGGTTGAATAGTTAGTCATGTGATTAGGGTTATATACTGGTGTGATCAGAGGGTTGTATAGTATAGTTAGTCATATAATTAGGGTTATATACTGGTGTATTCAGAGGGTTCTATAGTATAGTTAGTCATATAATTAGGGTTATATACTGGTGTTGTCAGAGGGTTCTATAGTTCGTCATATAATTAGGGTTATATACTGGTGTGATCAGAGGGTTCTATAGTATAGTTAGTCATATAATTAGGGTTATATAGTGGTGTGATAAGATGGTTCTATAGTATAGTTAGTCATATAATTAGGGTTCTATACTGGTGTGATCAGATGGTTCTATAGTATAGTTAGTCATATAATTAGGGTTATATACTGGTGTGATCAGATGGTTCTATAGTGTAGTTAGTCATATAATTAGGGTTATATACTGGTGTTGTCAGAGGGTTCTATAGTTCGTCATATAATTAGGGTTATATACTGGTGTGATCAGAGGGTTCTATAGGACAATTAGTCATATAATTAGGGTTATATACTGGTGTTGTCAGAGGGTTGTATAGTTAGTCATATAATTAGGGTTATATACTGGTGTGATCAGAGGGTTCTATAGTTAGTCATATAATTAGGGTTATATACTGGTGTGATCAGAGGGTTCTATAGTTAGTCATATAATTAGGGTTATATACTGGTGTGATCAGAGGGTTCTATAGTTAGTCATATAATTAGGGTTATATACTGGTGTGATCAGATGGTTGTATAGTATAGTTAGTCATATAATTAGGGTTATATACTGGTGTGATCAGATGGTTCTATAGTATAGTTAGTCATATAATTAGGGTTATATACTGGTGTTGTCAGAGGGTTGTATAGTTAGTCACATAATTAGGGTTATATACTGGTGTGATCAGATGGTTCTATAGTATAGTTAGTCATATAATTAGGGTTATATACTGGTGTTGTCAGAGGGTTCTATAGTTAGTCATATAATTAGGGTTATATACTGGTGTGATCAGAGGGTTGTATAGTATAGTTAGTCATATAATTAGGGTTATATACTGGTGTGATCAGAGGGTTCTATAGTATAGTTAGTCATATAATTAGGGTTATATAGTGGTGTGATCAGATGGTTGTATAGTATAGTTAGTCATATAATTAGGGTTATATACTGGTGTGATCAGAGGGTTGTATAGTATAGTTAGTCATATAATTAGGGTTATATACTGGTGTGATCAGAGGGTTCTATAGTTAGACATATAATTAGGGTTATATACTGGTGTGATCAGATGGTTCTATAGTATAGTTAGTCATATAATTAGGGTTATATACTGGTGTGTTCAGATGGTTGTATAGATAGTTAGTCATATAATTAGGGTTATATACTGGTGTGATCAGAGGGTTCTATAGTTAGTCATATAATTAGGGTTATATACTGGTGTGATCAGAGGGTTGTATAGTTAGTCATATAATTAGGGTTATATATTGGTGTGATCAGAGGGTTGTATGGTTAGTCATATAATTAGGATTATATACGGGTGTTGTCAGATGGTTCTATAGTATAGTTAGTAATATAATTAGGGTTATATACTGGTGTGATCAGAGGGTTCTATAGTATAGTTAGTCATATAATTAGGGTTATATACTGGTGTGATCAGATGGTTGTATAGTATAGTTAGTCATATAATTAGGGTTATATACTGGTGTGATCAGATGGTTGTATAGTATAGTTAGTCATATAATTAGGGTTATATACTGGTGTGATCAGAGGGTTCTATAGTATAGTTAGTCATATAATTAGGGTTATATACTGGTGTGATCAGAGGGTTGAATAGTTAGTCATATAATTAGGGTTATATACTGGTGTGACCAGAGGGTTGAATAGTTCGTCATATAATTAGGGTTATATACTGGTGTGATCAGAGGGTTCTATAGTATAGTTAGTCATATAATTAGGGTTATATACTGGTGTGATCAGATGGTTCTATAGTTAGTCATATAATTAGGGTTATATACTGGTGTGATCAGAGGGTTCTATAGTTAGTCATATAATTAGGGTTATATACTGGTGTTGTCAGATGGTTCTATAGTATAGTTAGTCATATAATTAGGGTTATATACTGGTGTGATCAGAGGGTTCTATAGGACAATTAGTCATATAATTAGGGTTATATACTGGTGTTGTCAGAGGGTTGTATAGTTAGTCACATAATTAGGGTTATATACTGGTGTGATCAGATGGTTCTATAGTATAGTTAGTCATATAATTAGGGTTATATACTGGTGTTGTCAGAGGGTTCTATAGTTAGTCATATAATTAGGGTTATATACTGGTGTGATCAGAGGGTTGTATAGTTAGTCATATAATTAGGGTTATATACTGGTGTGATCAGAGGGTTGTATAGTATAGTTAGTCATATAATTAGGGTTATATATTGGTGTGATCAGAGGGTTGTATAGTTAGTCATATAATTAGGATTATATACTGGTGTTGTCAGATGGTTCTATAATATAGTTAGTCATATAATTAGGTTATATACTGGTGTGATCAGAGGGTTCTATAGTATAGTTATTCATATAATTAGGGTTATATACTGGTGTGATCAGATGGTTGTATAGTATAGTTAGTCATATAATTAGGATTATATACTGGTGTGATCAGATGGTTCTATAGTTAGACATATAATTAGGGTTATATACTGGTGTGATCAGATGGTTCTATAGTGTAGTTAGTCATATAATTAGGGTTATATACTGGTGTGATCAGAGGGTTCTATAGTTAGTCATATAATTAGGGTTATATACTGGTGTGATCAGAGGGTTGTATAGTATAGTTAGTCATATAATTAGGGTTATATACTGGTGTGATCAGAGGGTTCTGTAGTTAGTCATATAATTAGGGTTATATACTGGTGTTGTCAGAGGGTTGTATAGTTAGTCATATAATTAGAGTTATATATTGGTGTGATCAGAGGGTTGTATGGTTAGTCATATAATTAGGATTATATACGGGTGTTGTCAGATGGTTCTATAGTATAGTTAGTAATATAATTAGGGTTATATACTGGTGTGATCAGATGTTTGTATAGTATAGTTAGTCATATAATTAGGGTTATATACTGGTGTGATCAGAGGGTTGAATAGTTAGTCATATGATTAGGGTTATATACTGGTGTGATCAGAGGGTTGTACAGTATAGTTAGTCATATAATTAGGGTTATATACTGGTGTGATCAGAGGGTTCTATAGTTAGTCATATAATTAGGGTTATATACTGGTGTGATCAGAGGGTTCTATAGTTAGTCATATAATTAGGGTTATATACTGGTGTGATCAGAGGTTTCTATAGTTAGTCATATAATTAGGGTTATATACTGGTGTGATCAGAGGGTTGTATGGTTAGTCATATAATTAGGATTATATACGGGTGTTGTCAGATGGTTCTATAGTATAGTTAGTCATATAATTAGGGTTATATACTGGTGTGATCAGAGGGTTCTATAGTATAGTTAGTCATATAATTAGGGTTATATACTGGTGTGATCAGATGGTTGTATAGTATAGTTAGTCATATAATTAGGGTTATATACTGGTGTGATCAGATGGTTGTATAGTATAGTTAGTCATATAATTAGGATTATATACTGGTGTGATCAGAGGGTTCTATAGTATAGTTATTCATATAATTAGGGTTATATACTGGTGTGATCAGATGGTTGTATAGTATAGTTAGTCATATAATTAGGGTTATATACTGGTGTGATCAGATGGTTGTATAGTATAGTTAGTCATATAATTAGGGTTATATACTGGTGTGATCAGAGGGTTCTATAGTTAGTCATATAATTAGGGTTATATACTGGTGTGATCAGATGGTTCTATAGTGTAGTTAGTCATATAATTAGGGTTATATACTGGTGTGATCAGAGGGTTCTATAGTTAGTCATATAATTAGGGTTATATACTGGTGTGATCAGAGGGTTCTATAGTTAGTCATATAATTAGGGTTATATACTGGTGTTGTCAGATGGTTCTATAGTATAGTTAGTCATATAATTAGGGTTATATACTGGTGTGATCAGAGGGTTCTATAGTATAGTTAGTCATATAATTAGGGTTATATACTGGTGTGATCAGAGGGTTCTATAGTATAGTTAGTCATATAATTAGGGTTATATACTGGTGTGATCAGAGGGTTGATAGTTAGTCATATAATTAGGGTTATATACTGGTGTGACCAGAGGGTTGAATAGTTAGTCATGTGATTAGGGTTATATACTGGTGTGATCAGATGGTTGTATAGTATAGTTAGTCATATAATTAGGGTTATATACTGGTGTATTCAGAGGGTTCTATAGTATAGTTAGTCATATAATTAGGGTTATATACTGGTGTTGTCAGAGGGTTCTATAGTTCGTCATATAATTAGGGTTATATACTGGTGTGATCAGATGGTTCTATAGTGTAGTTAGTCATATAATTAGGGTTATATACTGGTGTGATCAGAGGGTTCTATAGTTAGACATATAATTAGGGTTATATACTGGTGTGATCAGATGGTTCTATAGTATAGTTAGTCATATAATTAGGGTTATATACTGGTGTGATCAGATGGTTCTATAGTATAGTTAGTCATATAATTAGGGTTATATACTGGTGTGTCAGAGGGTTCTATAGTATAGTTAGTCATATAATTAGGGTTATATACTGGTGTGATCAGAGGGTTCTATAGTACAGTTAGTCATATAATTAGGGTTATATACTGGTGTTGTCAGAGGGTTGTATAGTTAGTCATATAATTAGGGTTATATACTGGTGTGATCAGAGGGTTCTATAGTTAGTCATATAATTAGGGTTATATACTGGTGTGATCAGAGGGTTCTATAGTTAGTCATATAATTAGGGTTATATACTGTTAGTTCATTATCATATGATTAGGGTTATATACTGGTGTGATCAGAGGGTTGTATAGTATAGTTAGTCATATAATTAGGGTTATATACTGGTGTGATCAGATGGTTCTATAGTATAGTTAGTCATATAATTAGGGTTATATACTGGTGTGATCAGAGGGTTCTATAGTATAGTTAGTCATATAATTAGGGTTATATACTGGTGTGATCAGATGGTTCTATAGTATAGTTAGTCATATAATTAGGGTTATATACTGGTGTTGTCAGAGGGTTCTATAGTTAGTCATATAATTAGGGTTATATACTGGTGTGATCAGAGGGTTGTATAGTTAGTCATATAATTAGGGTTATATACTGGTGTGATCAGAGGGTTGTATAGTATAGTTAGTCATATAATTAGGGTTATATACTGGTGTGATCAGATGGTTGTATAGTATAGTTAGTCATATAATTAGGGTTATATACTGGTGTGATCAGATGGTTGTATAGTATAGTTAGTCATATAATTAGGGTTATATACTGGTGTGATCAGAGGGTTAGTATAGTTAGTCATATAATTAGGGTTATATACTGGTGTGATCAGATGGTTCTATAGTATAGTTAGTCATATAATTAGGGTTATATACTGGTGTGATCAGATGGTTGTATAGTATAGTTAGTCATATAATTAGGGTTATATACTGGTGTGATCAGAGGGTTGAATAGTTAGTCATATAATTAGGGTTATATACTGGTGTGATCAGAGGGTTGTATAGTAGTTAGGGGTATATACTGGTGTGATCAGAGGGTTCTATAGTATAGTTAGTCATATAATTAGGGTTATATACTGGTGTGATCAGATGGTTGTATAGTATAGTTAGTCATATAATTAGGGTTATATACTGGTGTGATCAGAGGGTTGTATAGTTAGTCATATAATTAGGGTTATATACTGGTGTGATCAGAGGGTTCTATAGTATAGTTAGTCATATAATTAGGGTTATATACTGGTGTGATCAGAGGGTTGAATAGTTAGTCATATAATTAGGGTTATATACTGGTGTGATCAGAGGGTTGAATAGTTAGTCATATAATTAGGGTTATATACTGGTGTGATCAGAGGGTTCTATAGTATAGTTAGTCATATAATTAGGGTTATATACTGGTGTGATCAGAGGGTTGAATAGTTAGTCATATAATTAGGGTTATATACTGGTGTGATCAGAGGGTTGAATAGTTAGACATATAATTAGGGTTATATACTGGTGTGTCAGATGGTTCTATAGTATAGTTAGTCATATAATTAGGGTTATATACTGGTGTGATCAGAGGGTTCTATAGTTAGTCATATAATTAGGGTTATATACTGGTGTTGATCAGAGGGTTGTATAGTTAGTCATATAATTAGGGTTATATACTGGTGTGATCAGATGGTTCTATAGTATAGTTAGTCATATAATTAGGGTTATATACTGGTGTTGTCAGAGGGTTCTATAGTTAGTCATATAATTAGGGTTATATACTGGTGTGATCAGAGGGTTGTATAGTTAGTCATATAATTAGGGTTATATACTGGTGTGATCAGAGGGTTGTATAGTATAGTTAGTCATATAATTAGGGTTATATACTGGTGTGATCAGAGGGTTCTATAGTATAGTTAGTCATATAATTAGGGTTATATACTGGTGTGATCAGAGGGTTGTATAGTTAGTCATATAATTAGGATTATATACTGGTGTGATCAGAGGGTTCTATAGTATAGTTAGTCATATATATAATAGGGATATATACTGGTGTGATCAGATGGTTGTATAGTATAGTTAGTCATATAATTAGGGTTATATACTGGTGTGATCAGAGGGTTCTATAGTTAGACATATAATTAGGGTTATATACTGGTGTGATCAGATGGTTCTATAGTGTAGTTAGTCATATAATTAGGGTTATATACTGGTGTGATCAGAGGGTTCTATAGTTAGTCATATAATTAGGGTTATATACTGGTGTGATCAGAGGGTTGTATAGTATAGTTAGTCATATAATTAGGGTTATATACTGGTGTGATCAGAGGGTTCTGTAGTTAGTCATATAATTAGGGTTATATACTGGTGTTGTCAGAGGGTTGTATAGTTAGTCATATAATTAGAGTTATATATTGGTGTGATCAGAGGGTTGTATGGTTAGTCATATAATTAGGATTATATACGGGTGTTGTCAGATGGTTGTATAGTATAGTTAGTCATATAATTAGGGTTATATACTGGTGTGATCAGATGGTTCTATAGTATAGTTAGTCATATAATTAGGGTTATATACTGGTGTTGTCAGAGGGTTGTATAGTTAGTCACATAATTAGGGTTATATACTGGTGTGATCAGATGGTTCTATAGTATAGTTAGTCATATAATTAGGGTATAGTGTGATAGAGGGTTCTATAGTTAGTCATATAATTAGGGTTATATACTGGTGTGATCAGAGGGTTCTATAGTTAGTCATATAATTAGGGTTATATACTGGTGTGATCAGAGGGTTGAATAGTTAGTCATATAATTAGGGTTATATACTGGTGTGATCAGAGGGTTGTATAGTTAGTCATATAATTAGGGTTATATACTGGTGTGATCAGATGGTTCTATAGTGTAGTTAGTCATATAATTAGGGTTATATACTGGTGTGATCAGAGGGTTCTATAGTTAGACATATAATTAGGGTTATATACTGGTGTGATCAGATGGTTGTATAGTATAGTTAGTCATATAATTAGGGTTATATACTGGTGTGATCAGATGGTTGTATAGTATAGTTAGTCATATAATTAGGATTATATACTGGTGTGATCAGAGGTTCTATAGTATAGTTAGTCATATAATTAGGGTTATATACTGGTGTGATCAGAGGGTTGAATAGTTAGTCATATAATTAGGGTTATATACTGGTGTGACCAGAGGGTTGAATAGTTAGTCATATGATTAGGGTTATATACTGGTGTGATCAGAGGGTTCTATAGCATAGTTAGTCATATAATTAGGGTTATATACTGGTGTGATCAGATGGTTCTATAGTATAGTTAGTCATATAATTAGGGTTATATACTGGTGTGGTCAGAGGGTTCTATAGTTCAGTCATATAATTAGGGTTATATACTGGTGTGATCAGAGGGTTCTATAGTATAGTTAGTCATATAATTAGGGTTATATAGTGGTGTGATCAGATGGTTCTATAGTTAGTCATATAATTAGGGTTATATACTGTGATCAGAGGGTTCATAGTTAGTCATATAATTAGGATTATATACTGGTGTGATCAGAGGGTTCTATAGTGTAGTTAGTCATATAATTAGGGTTATATACTGGTGTGATCAGATGGTTCTATAGTGTAGTTAGTCATATAATTAGGGTTATATACTGGTGTGATCAGAGGGTTCTATAGTGTAGTTAGTCATATAATTAGGGTTATATACTGGTGTGATCAGAGGGTTCTATAGTTAGTCATATAATTAGGGTTATATACTGGTGTTGTCAGAGGGTTGTATAGTTAGTTATAATAATAGGGTTATATACTGGTGTGATCAGATGGTTCTATAGTATAGTTAGTCATATAATTAGGGTTATATACTGGTGTGTCAGAGGTTCTCAGTTAGTCATATAATTAGGGTTATATACTGGTGTGATCAGAGGGTTGAATAGTTAGTCATATAATTAGGGTTATATACTGGTGTGGTCAGAGGGTTCTATAGTATAGTTAGTCATATAATTAGGGTTATATACTGGTGTGATCAGAGGGTTGTATAGTATAGTTAGTCATATAATTAGGGTTATATACTGGTGTGATCAGAGGGTTCTATAGTTAGTCATATAATTAGGGTTATATACTGGTGTGATCAGAGGGTTCTATAGTATAGTTAGTCATATAATTAGGGTTATATAGTGGTGTGATCAGATGGTTGTATAGTATAGTTAGTCATATAATTAGGGTTCTATACTGGTGTGATCAGATGGTTCTATAGTATAGTTAGTCATATAATTAGGGTTATATACTGGTGTGATCAGAGGGTTCTATAGTCATATAATTAGGGTTATACATATAGATTAGGTTATATACTTAGGGTTATATACTGTGATCAGAGGGTTCTATAGTTAGTCATATAATTAGGGTTATATACTGGTGTGATCAGAGGGTTGAATAGTTAGTCATATAATTAGGGTTATATACTGGTGTGATCAGAGGGTTGTTGATAGTTAGTCATATAATTAGGGTTATATACTGGTGTTGTCAGATGGTTCTATAGTATAGTTAGTCATATAATTAGGGTTATATACTGGTGTGATCATAGGGTTCTATAGTATAGTTATTCATATAATTAGGGTTATATACTGGTGTGATCAGATGGTTGTATAGTATAGTTAGTCATATAATTAGGGTTATATACTGGTGTGATCAGATGGTTGTATAGTATAGTTAGTCATATAATTAGGGTTATATACTGGTGTGATCAGATGGTTGTATAGTATAGTTAGTCATATAATTAGGGTTATATACTGGTGTGATCAGAGGGTTGAATAGTTAGTCATATAATTAGGGTTATATACTGGTGTGATCAGAGGGTTGAATAGTTAGTCATATGATTAGGGTTATATACTGGTGTGATCAGAGGGTTGTACAGTATAGTTAGTCATATAATTAGGGTTCTATACTGGTGTGATCAGATTGTTCTATAGTATAGTTAGTCATATAATTAGGGTTATATACTGGTGTGATCAGAGGGTTGAATAGTTAGTCATATAATTAGGGTTATATACTGGTGTGATCAGAGGGTTGTATAGTATAGTTAGTCATATAATTAGGGTTATATACTGGTGTGATCAGAGGGTTCTATAGTATAGTTAGTCATATATAATTAGGGTTATATACTGGTGTGATCAGAGGTTCTATAGTTAGTCATATAATTAGGGTTATATACTGGTGTTGTCAGATGGTTCTATAGTATAGTTAGTCATATAATTAGGGTTATATACTGGTGTGATCAGATGGTTCTATAGTATAGTTAGTCATATAATTAGGGTTATATACTGGTGTTGTCAGAGGGTTCTATAGTGTAGTTAGTCATATAATTAGGGTTATATACTGGTGTGATCAGAGGGTTCTATAGTACAGTTAGTCATATAATTAGGGTTATATACTGGTGTTGTCAGAGGGTTGTATAGTTAGTCATATAATTAGGGTTATATACTGGTGTGACAGATGGTTCTATAGTATAGTTAGTCATATAATTAGGGTTATATACTGGTGTGTCAGAGGGTTCTATAGTTAGTCATATAATTAGGGTTATATACTGGTGTGATCAGAGGGTTGAATAGTTAGTCATATGATTAGGGTTATATACTGGTGTGATCAGAGGGTTGTATAGTATAGTTAGTCATATAATTAGGGTTATATACTGGTGTGTTCAGATGGTTCTATAGTATAGTTAGTCATATAATTAGGGTTATATACTGGTGTGATCAGAGGGTTCTATAGTATAGTTAGTCATATAATTAGGGTTATATACTGGTGTGATCAGAGGGTTCTATAGTATAGTTAGTCATATAATTAGGGTTATATAGTGGTGTGATCAGATGGTTGTATAGTATAGTTAGTCATATAATTAGGGTTCTATACTGGTGTGATCAGATGGTTCTATAGTATAGTTAGTCATATAATTAGGGTTATATACTGGTGTGATCAGATGGTTCTATAGTATAGTTAGTCATATAATTAGGGTTATATACTGGTGTGATCAGAGGGTTGTATAGTATAGTTAGTCATATAATTAGGGTTATATACTGGTGTGATCAGAGGGTTCTATAGTTAGTCATATAATTAGGGTTATATACTGGTGTTGTCAGAGGGTTGTATAGTTAGTCATATAATTAGAGTTATATATTGGTGTGATCAGAGGGTTGTATGGTTAGTCATATAATTAGGATTATATACGGGTGTTGTCAGATGGTTCTATAGTATAGTTAGTAATATAATTAGGGTTATATACTGGTGTGATCAGATGGTTGTATAGTATAGTTAGTCATATAATTAGGGTTATATACTGGTGTGATCAGATGGTTGTATAGTATAGTTAGTCATATAATTAGGATTATATACTGGTGTGATCAGAGGGTTCTATAGTATAGTTATTCATATAATTAGGGTTATATACTGGTGTGATCAGATGGTTGTATAGTATAGTTAGTCATATAATTAGGGTTATATACTGGTGTGATCAGAGGGTTGAATAGTTAGTCATATAATTAGGGTTATATACTGGTGTGATCAGAGGTTGAATAGTTAGTCATATGATTAGGGTTATATACTGGTGTGATCAGAGGGTTCTATAGTTAGTCATATAATTAGGGTTATATACTGGTGTGATCAGAGGGTTCTATAGTTAGTCATATAATTAGGGTTATATACTGGTGTGATCAGAGGGTTGAATAGTTAGTCATATTAGTGACATTGATAGTTAGTCATATAATTAGGGTTATATACTGGTGTGATCAGAGGGTTGTATAGTTAGTCATATAATTAGGGTTATATACTGGTGTGTCAGATGGTTCTATAGTATAGTTAGTCATATAATTAGGGTTATATACTGGTGTGATCAGATGGTTGTATAGTATAGTTAGTCATATAATTAGGGTTATATACTGGTGTGATCAGATGGTTGTATAGTATAGTTAGTCATATAATTAGGGTTATATACTGGTGTGATCAGAGGGGTTCTATAGTATAGTTAGTCATATAATTAGGGTTATATACTGGTGTGATCAGAGGGTTGAATAGTTAGTCATATAATTAGGGTTATATACTGGTGTGATCAGAGGGTTGTATAGTTAGTCATATAATTAGGGTTATATACTGGTGTGATCAGAGGGTTGTATAGTATAGTTAGTCATATAATTAGGGTTATATACTGGTGTGATCAGAGGGTTCTATAGTATAGTTAGTTGGTGTGATCAGAGGGTTGTATAGTTAGTCATATAATTAGGGTTATATACTGGTGTGATCAGAGGGTTCTATAGTATAGTTAGTCATATAATTAGGGTTATATACTGGTGTGATCAGATGGTTCTATAGTGTAGTTAGTCATATAATTAGGGTTATATACTGGTGTGATCAGAGGGTTCTATAGTTAGACATATAATTAGGGTTATATACTGGTGTGATCAGATGGTTCTATAGTGTAGTTAGTCATATAATTAGGGTTATATACTGGTGTGATCAGAGGGTTCTATAGTTAGTCATATAATTAGGGTTATATACTGGTGTGATCAGAGGGTTGTATAGTATAGTTAGTCATATAATTAGGGTTATATACTGGTGTGATCAGAGGGTTCTATAGTTAGTCATATAATTAGGGTTATATACTGGTGTTGTCAGAGGGTTGTATAGTTAGTCATATAATTAGAGTTATATACTGGTGTGATCAGATGGTTCTATAGTATAGTTAGTCATATAATTAGGGTTATATACTGGTGTGATCAGATGGTTCTATAGTGTAGTTATTCATATAATTAGGGTTATATACTGGTGTGATCAGATGGTTGTATAGTATAGTTAATCATATAATTAGGATTATATACTGGTGTGATCAGAGGGTTGAATAGTTAGTCATATAATT
This sequence comes from Oncorhynchus tshawytscha, assembly GCF_018296145.1. NCBI lineage: Eukaryota > Metazoa > Chordata > Actinopteri > Salmoniformes > Salmonidae > Oncorhynchus > Oncorhynchus tshawytscha. Next base: position 38,351 of record NW_024609628.1, on the reverse strand, counting down.
AGGGTTATATACTGGTGTGATCAGAGGGTTTAATAGTTAGTCATATAATTAGGGTTATATACTGGTGTGATCAGAGGGTTCTATAGTTAGTCATATAATTAGGGTTATATACTGGTGTGATCAGAGGGTTCTATAGTTAGTCATATAATTAGGGTTATATACTGGTGTGATCAGAGGGTTGAATAGTTAGTCATATAATTAGGGTTATATACTGGTGTGATCAGAGGGTTGTATAGTTAGTCATATAATTAGGGTTATATACTGGTGTGATCAGATGGTTCTATAGTGTAGTTAGTCATATAATTAGGGTTATATACTGGTGTGATCAGAGGGTTCTATAGTATAGTTAGTCATATAATTAGGGTTATATACTGGTGTGATCAGATGGTTGTATAGTATAGTTAGTCATATAATTAGGGTTATATACTGGTGTGATCAGATGGTTGTATAGTATAGTTAGTCATATAATTAGGGTTATATACTGGTGTGATCAGATTGTTCTATAGTATAGTTAGTCATATAATTAGGGTTATATACTGGTGTGATCAGAGGGTTGAATAGTTAGTCATATAATTAGGGTTATATACTGGTGTGATCAGAGGGTTGAATAGTTAGTCATATAATTAGGGTTATATACTGGTGTGATCAGAGGGTTGTATAGTATAGTTAGTCATATAATTAGGGTTATATACTGGTGTATTCAGAGGGTTCTATAGTATAGTTAGTCATATAATTAGGGTTATATACTGGTGTTGTCAGAGGGTTCTATAGTTCGTCATATAATTAGGGTTATATACTGGTGTGATCAGAGGGTTCTATAGTATAGTTAGTCATATAATTAGGGTTATATAGTTATCAGTCTATATAATTAGGGTTATATACTGGTGTGATCAGAGGGTTCTATAGTTAGTCATATAATTAGGGTTATATACTGGTGTGATCAGATGGTTCTATAGTATAGTTAGTCATATAATTAGGGTTATATACTGGTGTGATCAGATGGTTCTATAGTATAGTTAGTCATATAATTAGGTTATATACTGGTGTTGTCAGAGGGTTCTATAGTAGTTAGTCATATAATTAGGGTTATATACTGGTGTGATCAGAGGGTTCTATAGTATAGTTAGTCATATAATTAGGGTTATATACTGGTGTGTCAGAGGGTTGTATAGTTAGTCATATAATTAGGGTTATATACTGGTGTGATCAGATGGTTCTATAGTATAGTTAGTCATATAATTAGGGTTATATACTGGTGTTGTCAGAGGGTTCTATAGTTAGTCATATAATTAGGGTTATATACTGGTGTGATCAGAGGGTTATAGTTAGTCATATAATTAGGGTTATATACTGGTGTGATCAGAGGGTTGTATAGTATAGTTAGTCATATAATTAGGGTTATATACTGGTGTGATCAGAGGTTCTATAGTATAGTTAGTCATATAATTAGGGTTATATACTGGTGTGATCAGAGGTTGTATAGTTAGTCATATAATTAGGGTTATATACTGAGTGTGATCAGTGTGATCAGAGGTTCTATAGTATAGTTAGTCATATAATTAGGGTTATATACTGGTGTGATCAGATGGTTGTATAGTATAGTTAGTCATATAATTAGGGTTATATACTGGTGTGATCAGAGGTTCTATAGTATAGTTAGTCATATAATTAGGGTTATATACTGGTGTGATCAGAGGGTTCTTATATATAATTAGGGTATATACTGGTTAGTCATATAATATAGGGTTATATACTGGTGTGATCAGAGGGTTCTATAGTTAGTCATATAATTAGGGTTATATACTGGTGTGATCAGAGGGTTGTATATAATTAGGGTTATATACTGGTGTGATCAGAGGGTTGTATAGTTAGTCATATAATTAGGGTTATATACTGGTGTGATCAGATGGTTCTATAGTATAGTTAGTCATATAATTAGGGTTATATACTGGTGTGATCAGAGGGTTCTATAGTATAGTTATTCATATAATTAGGGTTATATACTGGTGTGATCAGATGGTTGTATAGTATAGTTAGTCATATAATTAGGGTTATATACTGGTGTGATCAGATGGTTGTATAGTATAGTTAGTCATATAATTAGGGTTATATACTGGTGTGATCAGAGGGTTGAATAGTTAGTCATATAATTAGGGTTATATACTGGTGTGATCAGAGGGTTGAATAGTTAGTCATATAATTAGGGTTATATACTGGTGTGATCAGAGGGTTGAATAGTTAGTCATATAATTAGGGTTATATACTGGTGTGATCAGAGGGTTGTATAGTATAGTTAGTCATATAATTAGGGTTATATACTGGTGTATTCAGAGGGTTCTATAGTATAGTTAGTCATATAATTAGGGTTATATACTGGTGTTGTCAGAGGGTTCTATAGTTCGTCATATAATTAGGGTTATATACTGGTGTGATCAGAGGGTTCTATAGTATAGTTAGTCATATAATTAGGGTTATATAGTGGTGTGATCAGATGGTTCTATAGTGTAGTTAGTCATATAATTAGGGTTATATACTGGTGTGATCAGAGGGTTCTATAGTTCGTCATATAATTAGGGTTATATACTGGTGTGATCAGATGGTTCTATAGTGTAGTTAGTCATATAATTAGGGTTATATACTGGTGTGATCAGATGGTTCTATAGTGTAGTTAGTCATATAATTAGGGTTATATACTGGTGTGATCAGAGGGTTCTATAGTATAGTTAGTCATATAATTAGGGTTATATAGTGGTGTGATAAGATGGTTGTATAGTATAGTTAGTCATATAATTAGGGTTATATACTGGTTTGTCAGAGGGTTGTATAGTTAGTCATATAATTAGGGTTATATACTGGTGTGATCAGATGGTTCTATAGTATAGTTAGTCATATAATTAGGGTTATATACTGGTGTTGTCAGAGGGTTCTATAGTTAGTCATATAATTAGGGTTATATACTGGTGTGATCAGAGGGTTGTATAGTTAGTCATATAATTAGGGTTATATACTGGTGTGATCAGAGGGTTGTATAGTATAGTTAGTCATATAATTAGGGTTATATACTGGTGTGATCAGAGGTTCTATAGTATAGTTAGTCATATAATTAGGGTTATATACTGGTGTGATCAGAGGGTTGTATAGTTAGTCATATAATTAGGATTATATACTGGTGTGATCAGAGGGTTCTATAGTATAGTTAGTCATATAATTAGGGTTATATACTGGTGTGATCAGATGGTTGTATAGTATAGTTAGTCATATAATTAGGGTTATATACTGGTGTGATCAGATGGTTCTATAGTATAGTTAGTCATATAATTAGGGTTATATACTGGTGTGATCAGAGGGTTCTATAGTTAGTCATATAATTAGGGTTATATACTGGTGTGATCAGAGGGTTGTATAGTATAGTTAGTCATATAATTAGGGTTATATACTGGTGTGATCAGAGGGTTCTATAGTTAGTCATATAATTAGGGTTATATACTGGTGTTGTCAGAGGGTTGTATAGTTAGTCATATAATTAGAGTTATATATTGGTGTGATCAGAGGGTTGTATGGTTAGTCATATAATTAGGATTATATACGGGTGTTGTCAGATGGTTCTATAGTATAGTTAGTCATATAATTAGGGTTATATACTGGTGTGATCAGATGGTTGTATAGTATAGTTAGTCATATAATTAGGGTTATATACTGGTGTGATCAGATGGTTGTATAGTATAGTTAGTCATATAATTAGGATTATATACTGGTGTGATCAGAGGGTTCTATAGTAGTCTGGTTATATACTGGTGTGATCAGATGGTTGTATAGTATAGTTAGTCATATAATTAGGGTTATATACTGGTGTGATCAGAGGTTGTATAGTTAGTCATATAATTAGGGTTATATACTGGTGTGATCAGAGGGTTTAATAGTTAGTCATATAATTAGGGTTATATACTGGTGTGATCAGAGGGTTCTATAGTTAGTCATATAATTAGGGTTATATACTGGTGTGATCAGAGGGTTCTATAGTTAGTCATATAATTAGGGTTATATACTGGTGTGATCAGAGGGTTGAATAGTTAGTCATATAATTAGGGTTATATACTGGTGTGATCAGAGGGTTGTTGAATAGTTAGTCATATAATTAGGGTTATATACTGGTGTGATCAGAGGGTTGTATAGTATAGTTAGTCATATAATTAGGGTTATATACTGGTGTTGTCAGATGGTTCTATAGTATAGTTAGTCATATAATTAGGGTTATATAGTGGTGTGATCAGATGGTTGTATAGTATAGTTAGTCATATAATTAGGGTTATATAGTGGTGTGATCAGATGGTTGTATAGTATAGTTAGTCATATAATTAGGGTTCTATACTGGTGTGATCAGATGGTTCTATAGTATAGTTAGTCATATAATTAGGGTTATATACTGGTGTGATCAGAGGGTTGAATAGTTAGTCATATAATTAGGGTTATATACTGGTGTGACCAGAGGGTTGAATAGTTAGTCATGTAATTAGGGTTATATACTGGTGTGATCAGAGGGTTTCTATAGCATAGTTAGTCATATAATTAGGGTTATATACTGGTGTATTCAGAGGGTTCTATAGTATAGTTAGTCATATAATTAGGGTTATATACTGGTGTTGTCAGAGGGTTCTATAGTTCGTCATATAATTAGGGTTATATACTGGTGTGATCAGAGGGTTCTATAGTATAGTTAGTCATATAATTAGGGTTATATACTGGTGTGATCAGATGGTTCTATAGTGTAGTTAGTCATATAATTAGGGTTATATACTGGTGTGATCAGAGGGTTCTATAGTTAGACATATAATTAGGGTTATATACTGGTGTGATCAGATGGTTCTATAGTATAGTTAGTCATATAATTAGGGTTATATACTGGTGTGATCAGAGGGCTGTATAGTATAGTTTGTCATATAATTAGGATTATATACTGGTGTTATCAGAGGGTTCTATAGTATAGTTATTCATATAATTAGGGTTATATACTGGTGTGATCAGAGGGTTCTATAGTTTAGTCATATAATTAGGGTTATATACTGGTGTTGTCAGAGGGTTGTATAGTTAGTCATATAATTAGGGTTATATACTGGTGTGATCAGAGGTTCTATAGTATAGTTAGTCATATAATTAGGGTTATATACTGGTGTTGTCAGAGGGTTCTATAGTTAGTCATATAATTAGGGTTATATACTGGTGTGATCAGAGGGTTGAATAGTTAGTCATATAATTAGGGTTATATACTGGTGTGATCAGAGGGTTGTATAGTATAGTTAGTCATATAATTAGGGTTATATACTGGTGTGATCAGAGGGTTCTATAGTATAGTTAGTCATATAATTAGGGTTATATACTGGTGTGATCAGAGGGTTGTATAGTATAGTTAGTCATATAATTAGGGTTATATACTGGTGTGATCAGAGGGTTGTACAGTATAGTTAGTCATATAATTAGGGTTCTATACTGGTGTGATCAGATTGTTCTATAGTATAGTTAGTCATATAATTAGGGTTATATACTGGTGTGATCAGAGGGTTGAATAGTTAGTCATATAATTAGGGTTATATACTGGTGTGACCAGAGGGTTCTATAGTTAGTCATGGGGTTATATACTGGTGTGATCAGAGGGTTCTATAGTATAGTTAGTCATATAATTAGGGTTATATACTGGTGTGATCAGATGGTTCTATAGTATAGTTAGTCATATAATTAGGGTTATATACTGGTGTGATCAGAGGGTTCTATAGTTAGTCATATAATTAGGGTTATATACTGGTGTGATCAGAGGTTCTATAGTATAGTTAGTCATATAATTAGGGTTATATACTGGTGTGATCAGATGGTTCTATAGTTTAGTCATATAATTAGGGTTATATACTGGTGTGATCAGAGGGTTCTATAGTATAGTTAGTCATATAATTAGGGTTATATAGTGGTGTGATCAGATGGTTGTATAGTATAGTTAGTCATATAATTAGGGTTCTATACTGGTGTGATCAGATGGTTCTATAGTATAGTTAGTCATATAATTAGGGTTATATACTGGTGTGATCAGAGGGTTGTATAGTATAGTTAGTCATATAATTAGGGTTATATACTGGTGTGATCAGAGGGTTCTATAGTTAGTCATATAATTAGGGTTATATACTGGTGTTGTCAGAGGGTTGTATAGTTAGTCATATAATTAGAGTTATATATTGGTGTGATCAGATGGTTGTATAGTTAGTCATATAATTAGGGTTATATACTGGTGTGAGAGGGTTCTATAGTTAGTCATATAATTAGGTTATATACTGGTGTGATCAGAGGGTTGTATAGTTAGTCATATAATTAGGGTTATATACTGGTGTGATCAGAGGGTTGTATAGTATAGTTAGTCATATAATTAGGGTTATATACTGGTGTGATCAGAGGTTCTATAGTATAGTTAGTCATATAATTAGGGTTATATACTGGTGTGATCAGAGGGTTCTATAGTTAGTCATATAATTAGGGTTATATACTGGTGTGATCAGAGGGTTCTATAGTATAGTTAGTCATATAATTAGGGTTATATAGTGGTGTGATCAGATGGTTGTATAGTATAGTTAGTCATATAATTAGGGTTCTATACTGGTGTGATCAGATGGTTCTATAGTATAGTTAGTCATATAATTAGGGTTATATACTGGTGTGATCAGAGGGTTGTATAGTATAGTTAGTCATATAATTAGGGTTATATACTGGTGTGATCAGAGGGTTCTATAGTTAGTCATATAATTAGGGTTATATACTGGTGTGATCAGAGGTTCTTCTGTAGTTAGTCATATAATTAGGGTTATATACTGGTGTTGTCAGAGGGTTGTATAGTTAGTCATATAATTAGAGTTATATATTGGTGTGATCAGAGGGTTGTATGGTTAGTCATATAATTAGGATTATATACGGGTGTTGTCAGATGGTTCTATAGTATAGTTAGTAATATAATTAGGGTTATATACTGGTGTGATCAGATGGTTGTATAGTATAGTTAGTCATATAATTAGGGTTATATACTGGTGTGATCAGATGGTTGTATAGTATAGTTAGTCATATAATTAGGATTATATACTGGTGTGATCAGAGGGTTGAATAGTTAGTCATATGATTAGGGTTATATACTGGTGTGATCAGAGGGTTGTACAGTATAGTTAGTCATATAATTAGGGTTCTATACTGGTGTGATCAGAGGGTTCTATAGTATAGTTAGTCATATAATTAGGTTATATACTATAGAGGGTTCTATAGTTAGTCATATAATTAGGGTTATATACTGGTGTGATCAGAGGGTTCTATAGTTAGTCATATAATTAGGGTTATATACTGGTGTTGTCAGAGGGTTGTATAGTTAGTCATATAATTAGGGTTATATATTGGTGTGATCAGAGGGTTGTATAGTTAGTTAGTCATATATTAGGATTATATACTGGTGTGATCAGAGGGTTGTATAGTATAGTTAGTCATATAATTAGGGTTATATACTGGTGTGATCAGAGGGTTCTATAGTATAGTTAGTCATATAATTAGGGTTATATAGTGGTGTGATAAGATGGTTGTATAGTATAGTTAGTCATATAATTAGGGTTCTATACTGGTGTGATCAGATGGTTCTATAGTATAGTTAGTCATATAATTAGGGTTATATACTGGTGTGATCAGATGGTTCTATAGTGTAGTTAGTCATATAATTAAGGTTATATACTGGTGTGATCAGAGGGTTCTATAGTTAAACATATAATTAGGGTTATATACTGGTGTGATCAGATGGTTCTATAGTTAGTCATATATTAGGTTATATACTGGTGTGATCAGAGGGTTCTATAGCATAGGTAGTCATATAATTAGGGTTCTATACTGGTGTGATCAGATGGTTCTATAGTATAGTTAGTCATATAATTAGGGTTATATACTGGTGTGATCAGATGGTTCTATAGTATAGTTAGTCATATAATTAGGGTTATATACTGGTGTGATCAGAGGGTTCTATAGTTAGTCATATAATTAGGGTTATATACTGGTGTGATCAGAGGGTTGTATAGTATAGTTAGTCATATAATTAGGGTTATATATTGGTGTGATCAGAGGGTTGTATAGTTAGTCATATAATTAGGATTATATACTGGTGTTGTCAGATGGTTCTATAGTATAGTTAGTCATATAATTAGGGTTATATACTGGTGTGATCAGATGGTTGTATAGTATAGTTAGTCATATAATTAGGGTTATATACTGGTGTGATCAGATGGTTGTATAGTATAGTTAGTCATATAATTAGGGTTATATACTGGTGTGATCAGAGGTTGAATAGTTAGTCATATAATTAGGGTTATATACTGGTGTGATCAGAGGGTTGAATAGTTAGTCATATAATTAGGGTTATATACTGGTGTGATCAGAGGGTTCTATAGTATAGTTAGTCATATAATTAGGGTTATATACTGGTGTGATCAGATGGTTGTATAGTATAGTTAGTCATATAATTAGGGTTATATACTGGTGTGATCAGATGGTTCTATAGTATAGTTAGTCATATAATTAGGGTTATATACTGGTGTGATCAGAGGGTTCTATAGTTAGTCATATAATTAGGGTTATATACTGGTGTTGTCAGAGGGTTGTATAGTTAGTCATATAATTAGAGTTATATATTGGTGTGATCAGAGGGTTGTATGGTTAGTCATATAATTAGGATTATATACGGGTGTGATCAGAGGGTTGAATAGTTAGTCATATAATTAGGGTTATATACTGGTGTGATCAGAGGGTTCTATAGTTAGTCATATAATTAGGGTTATATACTGGTGTGATCAGAGGGTTCTATAGTTAGTCATATAATTAGGGTTATATACTGGTGTTGTCAGAGGGTTGTATAGTTAGTCATATAATTAGAGTTATATATTGGTGTGATCAGAGGGTTGTATGGTTAGTCATATAATTAGGATTATATACGGGTGTTGTCAGATGGTTCTATAGTATAGTTAGTAATATAATTAGGGTTATATACTGGTGTGATCAGAGGGTTCTATAGTTAGTCATATAATTAGGGTTATATACTGGTGTGATCAGAGGGTTCTATAGTTAGTCATATAATTAGGGTTATATACTGGTGTGATCAGAGGGTTGTATAGTTAGTCATATAATTAGGGTTATATACTGGTGTGATCAGAGGGTTGTACAGTATAGTTAGTCATATAATTAGGGTTCTATACTGGTGTGATCAGATTGTTCTATAGTATAGTTAGTCATATAATTAGGGTTATATACTGGTGTGATCAGAGGGTTGAATAGTTAGTCATATAATTAGGGTTATATACTGGTGTGATCAGAGGGTTGTATAGTATAGTTAGTCATATAATTAGGGTTATATACTGGTGTATTCAGAGGGTTCTATAGTATAGTTAGTCATATAATTAGGGTTATATACTGGTGTTGTCAGAGGGTTCTATAGTTCGTCATATAATTAGGGTTATATACTGGTGTGATCAGAGGGTTCTATAGTATAGTTAGTCATATAATTAGGGTTATATAGTGGTGTGATCAGATGGTTGTATAGTATAGTTAGTCATATAATTAGGGTTCTATACTGGTGTGATCAGATGGTTCTATAGTATAGTTAGTCATATAATTAGGGTTATATACTGGTGTGATCAGAGGGTTCTATAGTATAGTTAGTCATATAATTAGGGTTATATACTGGTGTGATCAGATGGTTCTATAGTATAGTTAGTCATATAATTAGGGTTATATACTGGTGTGATCAGAGGGTTCTATAGTTAGTCATATAATTAGGGTTATATACTGGTGTTGTCAGAGGGTTGTATAGTTAGTCATATAATTAGGGTTATATACTGGTGTGATCAGAGGGTTGTATAGTTAGTCATATAATTAGGGTTATATACTGGTGTGATCAGAGGGTTCTATAGTTAGTCATATAATTAGGGTTATACACTGGTGTGATCAGATGGTTCTATAGTTCAGTCATATAATTAGGGTTATATACTGGTGTGATCAGAGGGTTCTATAGTTAGACATATAATTAGGGTTATATACTGGTGTTGTCAGATGGTTCTATAGTATAGTTAGTCATATAATTAGGGTTATATACTGGTGTGATCAGATGGTTCTATAGTATAGTTAGTCATATAATTAGGGTTATATACTGGTGTTGTCAGAGGGTTGTATAGTTAGTCACATAATTAGGGTTATATACTGGTGTGATCAGATGGTTCTATAGTATAGTTAGTCATATAATTAGGGTTATATACTGGTGTTGTCAGAGGGTTCTATAGTTCGTCATATAATTAGGGTTATATACTGGTGTGATCAGATGGTTCTATAGTGTAGTTAGTCATATAATTAGGGTTATATACTGGTGTTTCAGAGGGTTCTATAGTTAGTCATATAATTAGGGTTATATACTGGTGTGATCAGAGGGTTGTATAGTATAGTTAGTCATATAATTAGGGTTATATACTGGTGTGATCAGAGGGTTCTATAGTATAGTTAGTCATATAATTAGGGTTATATACTGGTGTGATCAGAGGTTGTATAGTTAGTCATATAATTAGGGTTATATACTGGTGTGATCAGATGGTTCTATAGTATAGTTAGTCATATAATTAGGGTTATATACTGGTGTTGTCAGAGGGTTGTATAGTTAGTCACATAATTAGGGTTATATACTGGTGTGATCAGATGGTTCTATAGTATAGTTAGTCATATAATTAGGGTTATATACTGGTGTTGTCAGAGGGTTCTATAGTTAGTCATATAATTAGGGTTATATACTGGTGTGATCAGAGGGTTGTATAGTATAGTTAGTCATATAATTAGGGTTATATACTGGTGTGATCAGAGGGTTCTATAGTTAGTCATATAATTAGGGTTATATACTGGTGTGATCAGAGGGTTCTATAGTATAGTTAGTCATATAATTAGGGTTATATACTGGTGTGATCAGAGGGTTCTATAGTATAGTTAGTTATATAATTAGGGTTATATACTGGTGTGATCAGATGGTTCTATAGTATAGTTAGTCATATAATTAGGATTATATACTGGTGTGATCAGATGGTTCTATAGTTAGACATATAATTAGGGTTATATACTGGTGTGATCAGATGGTTCTATAGTGTAGTTAGTCATATAATTAGGGTTATATACTGGTGTGATCAGAGGGTCCTATAGTTAGTCATATAATTAGGGTTATATACTGGTGTGATCAGAGGGTTGTACAGTATAGTTAGTCATATAATTAGGGTTATATACTGGTGTGATCAGAGGGTTCTATAGTTAGTCATATAATTAGGGTTATATACTGGTGTGATCAGAGGGTTGAATAGTTAGTCATATAATTAGGGTTATATACTGGTGTGACCAGAGGGTTGAATAGTTAGTCATGTGATTAGGGTTATATACTGGTGTGATCAGAGGGTTCTATAGCATAGGTAGTCATATAATTAGGGTTATATACTGGTGTATTCAGAGGGTTCTATAGTTAGTCATATAATTAGGGTTATATACTGGTGTTGTCAGAGGGTTCTATAGTTCGTCATATAATTAGGGTTATATACTGGTGTGATCAGAGGGTTCTATAGTATAGTTAGTCATATAATTAGGGTTATATAGTGGTGTGATAAGATGGTTGTATAGTATAGTTAGTCATATAATTAGGGTTCTATACTGGTGTGATCAGATGGTTCTATAGTATAGTTAGTCATATAATTAGGGTTATATACTGGTGTGATCAGATGGTTCTATAGTGTAGTTAGTCATATAATTAGGGTTATATACTGGTGTGATCAGAGGGTTCTATAGTATAGTTAGTCATATAATTAGGGTTATATATTGGTGTGATCAGATGGTTCTATAGTTCGTCATATAATTAGGGTTATATACTGGTGTGATCAGAGGGTTCTATAGTTAGTCATATAATTAGGGTTATATACTGGTGTTGTCAGATGGTTCTGTAGTATAGTTAGTCATATAATTAGGGTTATATACTGGTGTGATCAGATGGTTCTATAGTATAGTTAGTCATATAATTAGGGTTATATACTGGTGTTGTCAGAGGGTTCTATAGTATAGTTAGTCATATAATTAGGGTTATATACTGGTGTTGTCAGAGGGTTCTATAGTATAGTTAGTCATATAATTAGGGTTATATACTGGTGTGATCAGAGGGTTGTATAGGACAATTAGTCATATAATTAGGGTTATATACTGGTGTTGTCAGAGGGTTGTATAGTTAGTCATATAATTAGGGTTATATACTGGTGTTGTCAGAGGGTTCTATAGTTAGTCATATAATTAGGGTTATATACTGGTGTGATCAGAGGGTTGTATAGTTAGTCATATAATTAGGGTTATATACTGGTGTGATCAGAGGGTTGTATAGTATAGTTATTCATATAATTAGGGTTATATACTGGTGTGATCAGAGGGTTCTATAGTATAGTTAGTCATATAATTAGGGTTATATACTGGTGTGATGAGAGGGTTGTATAGTTAGTCATATAATTAGGGTTATATACTGGTGTGATCAGAGGGTTCTATAGTATAGTTAGTCATATAATTAGGGTTATATACTGGTGTGATCAGAGGGTTGTATAGTATAGTTAGTCATATAATTAGGGTTATATACTGGTGTGATCAGAGGGTTCTATAGTTAGACATATAATTAGGGTTATATACTGGTGTGATCAGATGGTTCTATAGTATAGTTAGTCATATAATTAGGGTTATATACTGGTGTGATCAGAGGGTTCTATAGTTAGTCATATAATTAGGGTTATATACTGGTGTGATCAGAGGGTTGTATAGTATAGTTAGTCATATAATTAGGGTTATATACTGGTGTTGTCAGAGGGTTGTATAGTTAGTCATATAATTAGAGTTATATATTGGTGTGATCAGAGGGTTGTATGGTTAGTCATATAATTAGGATTATATACGGGTGTTGTCAGATGGTTCTATAGTATAGTTAGTCATATAATTAGGGTTATATACTGGTGTGATCAGATGGTTGTATAGTATAGTTAGTCATATAATTAGGGTTATATACTGGTGTGATCAGATGGTTGTATAGTATAGTTAGTCATATAATTAGGGTTATATACTGGTGTGATCAGAGGGTTGAATAGTTAGTCATATAATTAGGGTTATATACTGGTGTGATCAGAGGGTTGAATAGTTAGTCATATGATTAGGGTTATATACTGGTGTGATCAGAGGGTTCTATAGTTAGTCATATAATTAGGGTTACATACTGGTGTTGTCAGAGGGTTGTATAGTTAGTCATATAATTAGGGTTATATATTGGTGTGATCAGAGGGTTGTATAGTTAGTCATATAATAAGGATTATGTGTTGTCAGATGGTTCTATAGTATAGTTAGTCATATAATTAGGATTATATACTGGTGTTGTCAGATGGTTCTATAATATAGTTAGTCATATAATTAGGGTTATATACTGGTTTGATCAGATGGTTGTATAGTATAGTTAGTATTATAATTAGGGCTATATACTGGTGTGATCAGATGGTTGTATAGTATAGTTAGTCATATAATTAGGATTATATACTGGTGTGATCAGAGGGTTCTATAGTGTAGTTAGTCATATAATTAGGGTTATATACTGGTGTGATCAGAGGGTTCTATAGTTAGTCATATAATTAGGGTTATATACTGGTGTGATCAGAGGTTGAATAGTTAGTCATATGATTAGGGTTATATACTGGTGTGATCAGAGGGTTGTACAGTATAGTTAGTCATATAATTAGGGTTCTATACTGGTGTGATCAGATGGTTCTATAGTATAGTTATTCATATAATTAGGGTTATATACTGGTGTGATCAGATGGTTGTATAGTATAGTTAGTCATATAATTAGGGTTATATACTGGTGTGATCAGATGGTTGTATAGTATAGTTAGTCATATAATTAGGGTTATATACTGGTGTGATCAGAGGGTTGAATAGTTAGTCATATAATTAGGGTTATATACTGGTGTGATCAGAGGGTTGAATAGTTAGTCATATGATTAGGGTTATATACTGGTGTGATCAGAGGGTTGAATAGTTAGTCATGTGATTAGGGTTATATACTGGTGTGATCAGAGGGTTCTATAGCATAGGTAGTCATATAATTAGGGTTCTATACTGGTGTGATCAGATGGTTCTATAGTTAGTCATATAATTAGGGTTATATACTGGTGTTGTCAGAGGGTTCTATAGTTAGTCATATAATTAGGGTTATATACTGGTGTGATCAGAGGGTTCTATAGTATAGTTAGTCATATAATTAGGGTTATATAGTGGTGTGATAAGATGGTTGTATAGTATAGTTAGTCATATAATTAGGGTTCTATACTGGTGTGATCAGATGGTTCTATAGTATAGTTAGTCATATAATTAGGGTTATATACTGGTGTGATCAGATGGTTCTATAGTGTAGTTAGTCATATAATTAGGGTTATATACTGGTGTGATCAGAGGGTTCTATAGTATAGTTAGTCATATAATTAGGGTTATATACTGGTGTGATCAGATGGTTCTATAGTTAGACATATAATTAGGGTTATATACTGGTGTGATCAGAGGGTTCTATAGTTAGTCATATAATTAGGGTTATATACTGGTGTTGTCAGATGGTTCTGTAGTATAGTTAGTCATATAATTAGGGTTATATACTGGTGTGATCAGATGGTTCTATAGTATAGTTAGTCATATAATTAGGGTTATATACTGGTGTTGTCAGAGGGTTCTATAGTATAGTTAGTCATATAATTAGGGTTATATACTGGTGTTGTCAGAGGGTTCTATAGTATAGTTAGTCATATAATTAGGGTTATATACTGGTGTGATCAGAGGGTTGTATAGGACAATTAGTCATATAATTAGGGTTATATACTGGTGTTGTCAGAGGGTTGTATAGTTAGTCATATAATTAGGGTTATATACTGGTGTGATCAGATGGTTAAATAGTATAGTTAGTCATATAATTAGGGTTATATACTGGTGTTGTCAGAGGTTCTATAGTATAGTTAGTCATATAATTAGGGTTATATACTGGTGTGATCAGATGGTTGTATAGTATAGTTAGTCATATAATTAGGATTATATACTGGTGTGATCAGAGGGTTCTATAGTATAGTTATTCATATAATTAGGGTTATATACTGGTGTGATCAGATGGTTGTATAGTATAGTTAGTCATATAATTAGGATTATATACTGGTGTGATCAGATGGTTCTATAGTTAGACATATAATTAGGGTTATATACTGGTGTGATCAGATGGTTCTATAGTGTAGTTAGTCATATAATTAGGGTTATATACTGGTGTGATCAGAGGGTTCTATAGTTAGTCATATAATTAGGGTTATATACTGGTGTGATCAGAGGGTTGTATAGTATAGTTAGTCATATAATTAGGGTTATATACTGGTGTTGTCAGAGGGTTGTATAGTTAGTCATATAATTAGGGTTATATATTGGTGTGATCAGAGGGTTCTATAGTTAGTCATATAATTAGGGTTATATACTGGTGTGATCAGAGGGTTCTATAGTTAGTCATATAATTAGGGTTATATACTGGTGTTGTCAGAGGGTTGTATAGTTAGTCATATAATTAGGGTTATATATTGGTGTGATCAGAGGGTTGTATAGTTAGTCATATAATAAGGATTATATACTGGTGTTGTCAGATGGTTCTATAGTATAGTTAGTCATATAATTAGGGTTATATACTGGTGTGATCAGAGGTTCTATAGTATAGTTAGTCATATAATTAGGGTTATATACTGGTGTGATCAGATGGTTGTATAGTATAGTTAGTTATATAATTAGGGCTATATACTGGTGTGATCAGATGGTTGTATAGTATAGTTAGTCATATAATTAGGATTATATACTGGTGTGATCAGAGGGTTCTATAGTGTAGTTAGTCATATAATTAGGGTTATATACTGGTGTGATCAGAGGGTTGAATAGTTAGTCATATAATTAGGGTTATATACTGGTGTGATCAGAGGGTTCTATAGCATAGGTAGTCATATAATTAGGGTTCTATACTGGTGTGATCAGATGTGTAACGGTTTTCTAGTGGTGATGAAGGAGAGTTAGCGTGTCGATTGCGATCCATGTTTAATACAACAAAGAAACATGAACTTACAAAAAACAATAAACGAAACCGAAACAGACTATCTGGTGCAAACTAACAGAGAGTACACATAGGACACTAAGGACAATCACCCACGACAAACTCAAAGAATATGGCTGCCTAAATATGGTTCCCAATCAGAGACAACGATAAGCACCTGCCTCTGATTGAGAACCACTCCAGACAGCATAGACTTTGCTAGACAACCCACTAAGCTACAATCCCAATACCACCACCAAAACCCCAAGACAAACACACCACAATACAAAAACCCCATGCCACACCCTGGCCTGACCAAATACATAAAGATAAACACAAAATACTTTGACCAGGGCGTGACAAGATGGTTCTATAGTATAGTTAGTCATATAATTAGGGTTATATACTGGTGTTGTCAGAGGGTTCTATAGTTCGTCATATAATTAGGGTTATATACTGGTGTGATCAGAGGGTTCTATAGTATAGTTAGTCATATAATTAGGGTTATATAGTGGTGTGATCAGATGGTTCTATAGTGTAGTTAGTCATATAATTAGGGTTATATACTGGTGTGATCAGAGGGTTCTATAGTTAGACATATAATTAGGGTTATATACTGGTGTGATCAGATGGTTCTATAGTGTAGTTAGTCATATAATTAGGGTTATATACTGGTGTGATCAGAGGGTTCTATAGTATAGTTAGTCATATAATTAGGGTTATATACTGGTGTATTCAGAGGGTTCTATAGTATAGTTAGTCATATAATTAGGGTTATATACTGGTGTGATCAGATGGTTCTATAGGACAGTTAGTCATATAATTAGGGTTATATACTGGTGTTGTCAGAGGGTTGTATAGTTAGTCACATAATTAGGGTTATATACTGGTGTGATCAGATGGTTCTATAGTATAGTTAGTCATATAATTAGGGTTATATACTGGTGTTGTCAGAGGGTTCTATAGTTAGTCATATAATTAGGGTTATATACTGGTGTGATCAGAGGGTTGTATAGTTAGTCATATAATTAGGGTTATATACTGGTGTGATCAGAGGGTTGTATAGTATAGTTAGTCATATAATTAGGGTTATATACTGGTGTGATCAGAGGGTTGTATAGTATAGTTAGTCATATAATTAGGGTTATATATTGGTGTGATCAGAGGGTTGTATAGTTAGTCATATAATTAGGATTATATACTGGTGTTGTCAGATGGTTCTATAGTATAGTTAGTCATATAATTAGGGTTATATACTGGTGTGATCAGATGGTTGTATAGTATAGTTAGTCATATAATTAGGGTTATATACTGGTGTGATCAGATGGTTCTATAGTATAGTTAGTCATATAATTAGGGTTATATACTGGTGTGATCAGATGGTTGTATAGTATAGTTAGTCATATAATTAGGGTTATATACTGGTGTGATCAGATGGTTGTATAGTATAGTTAGTCATATAATTAGGGTTATATACTGGTGTGATCAGAGGGTTCTATAGTTAGTCATATAATTAGGGTTATATACTGGTGTGATCAGATGGTTCTATAGTATAGTTAGTCATATAATTAGGGTTATATACTGGTGTGATCAGAGGGTTCTGTAGTTAGTCATATAATTAGGGTTATATACTGGTGTTGTCAGAGGGTTGTATAGTTAGTCATATAATTAGAGTTATATATTGGTGTGATCAGAGGGTTGTATGGTTAGTCATATAATTAGGATTATATACGGGTGTTGTCAGATGGTTCTATAGTATAGTTAGTCATATAATTAGGGTTATATACTGGTGTGATCAGATGGTTGTATAGTATAGTTAGTCATATAATTAGGGTTATATACTGGTGTGATCAGATGGTTCTATAGTATAGTTAGTCATTTAATTAGGATTATATACTGGTGTGATCAGAGGGTTGAATAGTTAGTCATATAATTAGGGTTATATACTGGTGTGATCAGAGGGTTGAATAGTTAGTCATATAATTAGGGTTATATACTGGTGTGACCAGAGGGTTGAATAGTTAGTCATGTGATTAGGGTTATATACTGGTGTGATCAGAGGGTTCTATAGCATAGGTAGTCATATAATTAGGGTTCTATACTGGTGTGATCAGATGGTTCTATAGTTAGTCATATAATTAGGGTTATATACTGGTGTTGTCAGAGGGTTCTATAGTATAGTTAGTCCTATAATTAGGGTTATATAGTGGTGTGATCAGATGGTTCTATAGTTCGTCATATAATTAGGGTTATATACTGGTGTGATCAGAGGGTTCTATAGTACAGTTAGTCATATAATTAGGGTTATATACTGGTGTTGTCAGAGGGTTGTATAGTATAGTTAGTCATATAATTAGGGTTATATACTGGTATGATCAGAGGGTTCTATAGTACAGTTAGTCATATAATTAGGGTTATATACTGGTGTGATCAGAGGGTTCTATAGTACAGTTAGTCATATAATTAGGGTTATATACTGGTGTTGTCAGAGGGTTGTATAGTTAGTCATATAATTAGGATTATATACTGGTGTGATCAGAGGGTTCTATTGTATAGTTAGTCATATAATTAGGGATATATACTGGTGTGATTAGATGGTTGTATAGTATAGTTAGTCTTATAATTAGGGTTATATACTGGTGTGATCAGATGGTTGTATAGTATAGTTAGTCATATAATTAGGGATATATACTGGTGTGATCAGATGGTTGTATAGTTTAGTTAGTCTTATAATTAGGGTTATATACTGGTGTGATCAGATGGTTGTATAGTATAGTTAGACATATAATTAGGGTTATATACTGGTGTGATCAGATGGTTCTATAGTATAGTTAGTCATATAATTAGGGTTATATACTGGTGTGATCAGAGGGTTCTATAGACAGTCATATAATTAGGGTTATATACTGGTGTGATCAGAGGGTTGTATAGTATAGTTAGTCATATAATTAGGGTTATATACTGGTGTGATCAGAGGGTTCTATAGTTAGTCATATAATTAGGGTTATATACTGGTGTTGTCAGAGGGTTGTATATTTAGTCATATAATTAGGGTTATATATTGGTGTGATCAGAGGGTTGTATGGTTAGTCATATAATTAGGATTATATACGGGTGTGATCAGATGGTTCTATAGTATAGTTAGACATATAATTAGGGTTATATACTGGTGTGATCAGAGGGTTCTATATTATAGTTAGTCATATAATTAGGGTTATATACTGGTGTGATCAGAGGGTTCTATAGTATAGTTAGTTATATAATTAGGGTTATATACTGGTGTGATCAGATGGTTCTATAGTATAGTTAGTCATATAATTAGGATTATATACTGGTGTGATCAGATGCCTCAGGATAACTCCTTATGATTTAGGGTTATATACTGGTGTGATCAGATGCCTCAGGATAACTCCTTATGATTTAGGGTTATATACTGGTGTGATCAGATGCCTCAGGGTAACTCCTTATGATTTTACTGATATTTTTACTGTACCTTGTATAGCTCTTTGTTTTCATATTAATTAATGAACTGATCAACCGTAACTCATCTTGCTCTTGGCTCATGATGGTGTTAACACTATGAAATTCCACTGTGTTGACATTTTTTTGAGACTTAACAGTTTGAAATGAAGGACTTGGAGCCATGTTTAAGGGGTTCAAATGTGTTTTCAGGGTTTTGATTCTGGGTTTGGTTTTCAAGGATACTTATTAAGTAAGAAAACAGCTTGGCACATGATCAACAGTTGTTTTCCCTCTTGTTCTGTTAGACGTTTTGTTGTTGAAGAAAATGTTTTGTAAATGCATTTAAGAAGGCATGATAGCGGCACCTAGCGGATGCCTGTAATTATCAGGAACAGGCAAAGTTACATTTCAAATGTTGGAGCATTAAAATGATTCTGATTAATTAGGAAACAATGTACAGTATCAGTCAACAGTTTGGACACCTTCTCATTCAAGGGGTTTTCTTTATTTTTACTATTTTCTACATTGTAGAATAATAGTGAAGACATTAAAACTATGAAATAACACACATGGAATCATGTGGTAACCAAAAACCAAATCAAAATATATTTAATATTTGTGGTTCTTCAAGGTATCCCTCCTTTGTCTTGATGACAGCTTCCCACTATTCAGATGAGCCCTTTGTTAATTAAGTAAATCAGGTGTTACATCTCGTGAAACGGAGACTGGAGTTGGACTTTCAGTTCTATTATTAAAATTATATTTTAGTCACGCAATTCATTTTCTGCATTTTACATTTTTTTTAAGTTTGTCATTTTTTAAAAGTCTACTTTTTAGGGTTAGTGTGTACTATTTAGTATTAGTGTGTTATTTTTAGGGTTAGTGTTAGTGTGTACTATTTAGGGTTAGGTTTAGTGTGTACTTTTTAGGGTTAGTTTTTGTGCATACTTGGTAGAGTTAGTGTGTAGTATTTAGGGTTAGTTTTAGTGCGTACTTGGTAGAGTTAGTGTGTAGTATTTAGGGTTAGTTTTAGTGCATACTTGGTAGAGTTAGTGTGTACTATTTAGGGTTAGTTTTAGTGCGTACTTGGTAGAGTTAGTGTGTACTATTTAGGGTTAGTTTTAGTGCGTACTTGGTAGAGTTAGTGTGTACTCTTTAGGGTTAGTTTTAGTGTGTACTTTTTAGGGTTAGTTTTAGTGCGTACTTGGT
>NW_024609628.1:7500-12500 GCF_018296145.1 Oncorhynchus tshawytscha | reverse complement strand
AGGGGTGTGTGTGAGGGTGTGTGTGTGTGTAGAGGTGTGTCAGGAGGGTCGGTCAGGTAGACAGGTCTCTCCTGGGCGATGCTGTGTGATCTGTAGAAGTCGACCAATCGGTTGAGAGACGAGAAAGTCTCCTCCCACACACAGTACTGACCCAACCCCTCGAGAACCAGGAAGTGCTCGACCATGTCGCCATAGCTACAAAGAGAGAGAGAGGGAGGGAGAGACAGACAGAGATGTGAGGGAGGGAGGGAGGGAGGGAGGGAGGGAGGGAGGGAGGGAGGGAGGGAGGGAGGGAGGGAGGGAGGGAGGGAGGGAGGGAGGGAGGGAGGGAGGGAGGGAGAGGACAGAGATGTGAGGGGGAGGGAGAGAGGGAGAGAGAGAGATGGAGAGGGAGAGAGAGAGAGAGAGAGAGAGAGAGAGAGAGAGAGAGAGAGAGAGAGAGAGAGAGAGAGAGAGAGAGAGAGAGAGAGAGAGAGAGAGAGAGAGAGAGAGAGAGAGAGAGAGAGAGAGAGAGGGGAGTTAGTTAGTTAGTTAGTTAGTTAGTTAGTTAGTTAGTTAGTTAGTTTTTTTAGTTAGTTAGTTAGTTAGTTAGTTAGTTAGTTAGTTAGTTAGTTAGTTAGTTAGTTAGTTAGTTCCAGAAGTGGTTGACATGTCAGAAAATTATGAATGAAATCATACTTCCACTATGATAAGATACACAGAATCTCACTTACTCCCTGTGGAGGGTACAGCTACAGTATAAATCCCACTCCCTGTGGAGGGTAGAGCTACAGTATAAATCCCACTTACTCCCTGTGGAGGGTAGAGCTACAGTATAAATCCCACTCCCTGTGGAGGGTACAGCTACAGTATAAATCTTACTCCCTGTGGAGGGTACAGCTACAGTATAAATCCCACTCCCTGTGGAGGGTACAGCTACAGTATAAATCCCACTTACTCCCTGTGGAGGGTACAGCTACAGTATAAATCTTACTCCCTGTGGAGGGTACAGCTACAGTATAAATCCCACTCCCTGTGGAGGGTACAGCTACAGTATAAATCCCACTCCCTGTGGAGGGTACAGCTACAGTATAAATCCCACTCCCTGTGGAGGGTACAGCTACAGTATAAATCCCACTCCCTGTGGAGGGTACAGCTACAGTATAAATCCCACTTACTCCCTGTGGAGGGTACAGATACAGTATAAATAAGTAGAGCCAGTTTGCTGGGGGTGTAAGGTAAGAGGGGAGGCAGCAGTAGAGACAGTTTGTTGGGGGTGTAAGGTAAGGGGGAGGCAGCAGTAGAGACAGTTTGTTGGGGGTGTAAGGTAAGGGGGAGGCAGCAGTAGAGACAGTTTGTTGGGGGTGTAAGGTAAGGGGGAGGCAGCAGTAGAGCCAGTTTGTTGGGGGTGTAAGGTAAGGGGGGCAGCAGCAGAGCCAGTTTGTTGGGGGTGTAAGGTAAGGGGGTGGGCAGCAGTAGAGCCAGTTTGTTGAGGGGTGTAAGGTTAGGGGGCAGCAGATGTTCTAACGCGGGAGATACGCCTGTTCTCTGTTTTACTGTGTGTGTGTGTGTGTGTGTGTGTGTGTGTGTGTGTGTGTGTGTGTGTGTGTGTGTGTGTGTAGGACATGTGATAAGGAGTATAATAGAGGAGATATTTTTAGCTTCTGAGGCCCAAAGAATGTTTAAATAGATCTCAGACTTTCCTTCACTGACCCTGACACACACACATACACACACACACACACACACACACACACACACACACACACACACACACACACACACACACACACACACACACACACACACACACACACACACACACACACACACACACACACACACACACACACACACACACACACACACACACTCTCTCTTTCACGATCTTTCACACCTTTCAAATACGCTGCTGCTACTCTAAACTTCAGAATTCAACTGTTTCTTTGTGTCCATTCACCCCTACCTACATGTACATATTACCTCAACTACCTAGTGTCTCTGTGTATTATCTATCCTGTCTAGTCCCCTTACTACCTGGTACTCCTGTATCTGACCTCATTACTACCTGGTACTCCTGTATATAACCTCATTACTACCTGGTACTCCTGTATATAGCCTCATTACTACCTGGTACTCCTGTATATAGCCTCATTACTACCTGCTACTCCTGTATATAGCCTCATTACTACCTGCTACTCCTGTATATAGCCTCATTACTACCTGGTACTCCTGTATATAACCTCATTACTACCTGGTACTCCTGTATATAGCCTCATTACTACCTGGTACCCCTGTATATGACCTCATTACTACCTGGTACTCCTGTATATAGCCTCATTACTACCTGGTACCCCTGTATATGACCTCATTACTACCTGGTACTCCTGTATATGACCTCATTACTACCTGGTACTCCTGTATATGACCTCATTACTACCTGGTACTCCTGTATATAGCCTCATTACTACCTGGTACTCCTGTATATAACCTCATTACTACCTGGTACTCCTGTATATGACCTCATTACTACCTGGTACTCCTGTATATAGCCTCATTACTACCTGGTACCCCTGTATATAGCCTCATTACTACCTGGTACTCCTGTATATAGCCTCATTACTACCTGGTACCCCTGTATATAACCTCATTACTACCTGGTACCCCTGTATATAACCTCATTACTACCTGGTACCCTGTATATAGCCTCATTACTACCTGGTACCCTGTATATGACCTCATTACTACCTGGTACTCCTGTATATAACCTCATTACTACCTGGTACCCTGTATATAGCCTCATTACTACCTGGTACCCTGTATATAGCCTCATTACTACCTGGTACCCCTGTATATGACCTCATTACTACCTGGTACCCCTGTATATGACCTCATTACTACCTGGTACCCTGTATATAGCCTCATTACTACCTGGTACCCCTGTATATGACCTCATTACTACCTGGTACCCCTGTATATGACCTCATTACTACCTGGTACCCCTGTATATGACCTCATTACTACCTGGTACTCCTGTATATAGCCTCATTACTACCTGGTACTCCTGTATATAGCCTCATTACTACCTGGTACCCCTGTATATAGCCTCATTACTACCTGGTACTCCTGTATATAGCCTCATTACTACCTGGTACTCCTGTATATAGCCTCATTACTACCTGTACTCCTGTATATAGCCTCATTACTACCTGCTACTCCTGTATATAGCCTCATTACTACCTGGTACTCCTGTATATAGCCTCATTACTACCTGGTACCCCTGTATATAGCCTCATTACTACCTGGTACTCCTGTATATAGCCTCATTACTACCTGCTACTCCTGTATATAACCTCATTACTACCTGGTACTCCTGTATATAACCTCATTACTACCTGGTACCCCTGTATATAACCTCATTACTACCTGCTACTCCTGTATATAGCCTCATTACTACCTGGTACCCCTGTATATAGCCTCTCATTACTACCTGGTACTCCTGTATATAACCTCATTACTACCTGCTACTCCTGTATATAACCTCATTACTACCTGGTACTCCTGTATATAGCCTCATTACTACCTGGTACCCCTGTATATAACCTCATTACTACCTGCTACTCCTGTATATAGCCTCATTACTACCTGGTACCCCTGTATATAGCCTCATTACTACCTGGTACTCCTGTATATAGCCTC
The DNA here is from genome assembly GCF_018296145.1 of Oncorhynchus tshawytscha. Taxonomy (NCBI): domain Eukaryota; kingdom Metazoa; phylum Chordata; class Actinopteri; order Salmoniformes; family Salmonidae; genus Oncorhynchus; species Oncorhynchus tshawytscha. The sequence goes on along the minus strand of NW_024609628.1, from coordinate 8,822 downwards.
ATTACTACCTGGTACTCCTGTATATAACCTCATTACTACCTGGTACTCCTGTATATGACCTCATTACTACCTGGTACTCCTGTATATAGCCTCATTACTACCTGGTACTCCTGTATATAGCCTCATTACTACCTGGTACTCCTGTATATAGCCTCATTACTACCTGGTACTCCTGTATATAGCCTCATTACTACCTGGTACTCCTGTATATAGCCTCATTACTACCTGGTACTTACCTGTATATAGCCTCATTACTACCTGGTACTCCTGTATATAGCCTCATTACTACCTGGTACTCCTGTATATAGCCTCATTACTACCTGGTACTCCTGTATATAGCCTCATTACTACCTGGTACTCCTGTATATAGCCTCATTACTACCTGGTACTCCTGTATATAGCCTCATTACTACCTGGTACTCCTGTATATAACCTCATTACTACCTGGTACCCCTGTATATAGCCTCATTACTACCTGGTACTCCTGTATATAGCCTCATTACTACCTGGTACTCCTGTATATGACCTCATTACTACCTGGTACTCCTGTATCTGACCTCATTACTACCTGGTACTCCTGTATATAACCTCATTACTACCTGGTACTCCTGTATATAGCCTCATTACTACCTGGTACTCCTGTATATAACCTCATTACTACCTGGTACCCCTGTATATAGCCTCATTACTACCTGGTACCCCTGTATATAACCTCATTACTACCTGGTACTCCTGTATATAACCTCATTACTACCTGGTACTCCTGTATATAACCTCATTACTACCTGGTACTCCTGTATATAGCCTCATTACTACCTGGTACTCCTGTATATAGCCTCATTACTACCTGGTACTCCTGTATATAGCCTCATTACTACCTGGTACCCCTGTATATGACCTCATTACTACCTGGTACTCCTGTATATAGCCTCATTACTACCTGGTACTCCTGTATATAACCTCATTACTACCTGGTACTCCTGTATATAGCCTCATTACTACCTGGTACTCCTGTATATAACCTCATTACTACCTGGTACTCCTGTATATAGCCTCATTACTACCTGGTACCCTGTATATAACCTCATTACTACCTGGTACCCCTGTATATGACCTCATTACTACCTGGTACTCCTGTATATGACCTCATTACTACCTGGTACTCCTGTATATAGCCTCATTACTACCTGGTACTCCTGTATATGACCTCATTACTACCTGGTACTCCTGTATATAGCCTCATTACTACCTGGTACTCCTGTATATAACCTCATTACTACCTGGTACTCCTGTATATAGCCTCATTACTACCTGGTACTCCT
>NW_024609628.1:0-2500 GCF_018296145.1 Oncorhynchus tshawytscha | reverse complement strand
TAACAGACTAATGTAGTTCTCGGGGACGTAGCCTCGCCTCCCGTGGAGTTCTGCCATCATCCAATTAGGATCCTCATCCATCTCTGTCACCTAGAGAGGTTAGAGGTCACAGGTCAGAGGCTGGAGCATGGAGGTCAGGTTACGGTTGCAACTGGAAGGAATCTTTAAGGATGTTCTTCAATTTAACCATTGATAATGTTTTGATCTATCCCTTACTGTAATCCTGTGGAGAATGTTTCCATCTATCCCTTACTGTAATCCTGTGGAGAATGTTTCCATCTATCCCTTACTGTAATCCTGTGGAGAATGTTTCCATCTATCCCTTACTGTAATCCTGTGGAGAATGTTTTGATCTATCCCTTACTGTAATCCTGTGGAGAATGTTTCCATCTATCCCTTACTGTAATCCTGTGGAGAATGTTTTGATCTATCCCTTACTGTAATCCTGTGGAGAATGTTTCCATCTATCCCTTACTGTAATCCTGTGGAGAATGTTTTGATCTATCCCTTACTGTAATCCTGTGGAGAATGTTTCCATCTATCCCTTACTGTAATCCTGTGGAGAATGTTTCCATCTATCCCTTACTGTAATCCTGTGGAGAATGTTTCCATCTATCCCTTACTGTAATCCTGTGGAGAATGTTTTGATCTATCCCTTACTGTAATCCTGTGGAGAATGTTTCCATCTATCCCTTACTGTAATCCTGTGGAGAATGTTTTTGATAACGTTCATTGTCATTCAGCAATTTTCTAAACCTGAAAATGAGTCTCTTCTGCCCAGTGCTCTGCCTCTGTTCTCTTCTGTTCTGTACTGTAACGTAGTCATCTGTCCTTCACAGAACGATCACACACTATTCCCTCATCTGTCCTTCACAGAACGATCACACACTATTCCCTCATCTGTCCTTCACAGAACGATCACACACTATTCCCTCATCTGCCCTTCACAGAACGATCACACACTATTCCCTCATCTGTCCTTCACAGAACGATCACACACTATTCCCTCATCTGCCCTTCACAGAACGATCACACACTATTCCCTCATCTGTCCTTCACAGAACGATCACACACTATTCCCTCATCTGTCCTTCACAGAACGATCACACACTATTCCCTCATCTGCCCTTCACAGAACGATCACACACTATTCCCTCATCTGTCCTTCACAGAACGATCACACACTATTCCCTCATCTGTCCTTCACAGAACGATCACACACTATTCCCTCATCTGTCCTTCACAGAACGATCACACACTATTCCCTCATCTGTCCTTCACAGAACGATCACACACTATTCCCTCATCTGTCCTTCACAGAACAATCACACACTATTCCCTCATCTGTATTAGTTCTGTTCATCTTCAGTATCACGCATGCACGCACACACACACACACACACACACACACACACACACACACACACACACACACACACACACACACACACACACACACACACACACACACACACACACACACACACACACACACACACACACACACACACACACATACCCACCTTCAGTATCTCTCCTTTCTGGAAGCTGAGCTCGTCTCGTTCTTTTGCTCGGAAAGAAAACACGGCTACAGCCTCCATGATGGAGAGAGAGAAAGAAAGAGAGAAAGAAAGAGAGAAAGAAAGAAAGAGAGAAAGAAAGAAAGAAAGAAAGAAAGAAAGAAAGAAAGAGAGAAAGAGAGAAATAGAGAAAGAAAGAAATAATGAGAGAGAAAGAAAGAGATTTAAGGGTAGAGAGAACGTGATGTGGAAAAGAGACAATAGTGAAGATGGTAAAAGGGAGAGAAAGATGGAGGGGAAGATGTGTAAAAGAGTAGAGAGAACAGGAGAAGAGAGGACTGTTCCGTCTGTCAGGAGGCAAGAAATGGCAGAGTAGAGAGAGATGTGTGATGCCATGTCCTTGATTACGTCTGTTCATTAGTTAATGAGAGCTCTCTCTCTATTCATATCTGTTTGTTCTACTGACTGAGCGGGGTGTGTGTCTGTGATTACGTCTGTTCATTAGTTAATGAGAGCTCTCTCTCTCTGTTCATATCTGTTTGTTCTACTGACTGAGCGGGGTGTGTGTCTGTGATTACGTCTGTTCATTAGTTAATGAGAGCTCTCTCTCTCTGTTCATATCTGTTTGTTCTACTGACTGAGCGGGGTGTGTGTCTGTGATTACGTCTGTTCATTAGTTAATGAGAGCTCTCTCTCTCTGTTCATATCTGTTTGTTCTACTGACTGAGCGGGGTGTGTGTCTGTGTGTGTGTCTGTGTGTGTGTCTGTCTGTGTGTCAATGTGTGTCTGTGTGTCTGTGTGTGTGTCTGTGTGTGTCTGTCTGTGTGTGTATCTGTGTGTGTGTGTGTGTGTGTCTGCGTGTGTGTGTCTGTGTGTGTGTCTGTATGTGTGTCTGTGTGTGTGTGTCTGTCTGTGTGTCTGTGTCTGTGTGTCTGTGTGTGTCTGTGTCTGTGTGTGTTAGGTATAGTTAGGTTAGTGTT